>NW_013666454.1:202612-212524 GCF_000517525.1 Limulus polyphemus
TGTAACGTCTCTCGTGCTCCCCGACTGCAGTTCAATTACTCACTATCTATATCTTACATTCCCCTCTTTTATATACCAGCGTACCCTATTTCTAGTAAGAACTTGAACATTCGCCAAAGTACATGATAGTTCTAGAAACGTTGCGTCACGGTGGTCATGTGACTCGCTGACGCAACAATACTAAACAATTGCTTAGGGTCTCGAGTAGTTCGGGGGGGGGTGATGCTGTGATTCATGTTTTTTTTTTTTGTTATCTTAATCTGAACTTTGGAATTTACCTATTTTAATATTGTGTATATTTAAAAAAATATATTTTTAGTGCACGCGATCCAAAAACATATTACTCAGTAATGGACGGACGTTTAAAGATTGTAATAGTAAGACACAATTCTGCCAGGTACAATTGCAGTGCACATGCGCTGATCGGTTTTTAAATGCAGTACAAGATATTATTCATGATTTGAGAAAGATACCAGATAAGGGTGTGAGTAGAAATTAGTATGTCTTGTGTTGGTATATTTTTTAGTCTTTAGAAATAATGCAATTAATATTTTTTTGGGGAGAGATTAAGAGGACACAAAAGTATTTCTGCTTAAGACCCCCAATAGGCTAGCATCCAATATAAAGTATAATACTCTCATTCGTTAGATTAGGGATATGTCACATAATATGCCCGAATTTAGGGTTAAGGTATATATTAATTGCAAAGTGTATGTAGCGTAATGGCGGAGCTTGTAAAATTATACTGTCTTTGTAAATTAACATATCTCAATTTGAAATAGACTTCTTGGTATTCTTGTATCAAGAACTGCATCAGCAAGTTATGTATACTCTCACACATATATACGCATCTAAGTAAACATCCTCACTGAAAATGAAATACAAAAAACTTTGACAAATGTTTTGACAGTTTAGAAAATCGTTAGTGCCTTTTGTTATCTTGTAGTTAGGAAATCGCTGTGTGATTTAGTAGCGCGCTTTTCTTTGTGCAATAAAATAAACAAAATAAAAGGTAATTATGTGAGATATTTATATGGACTTTTAAAGGTGTAATAATAATGGTTCTTACTGATTCGGCCACTTTGAAGTGATAGGAGTAATGTTAATGGTTCTTACTGATTCGGCCTTTCTGAAATGATAAGACTAATGATAACGGTTCATAATGATTAGGCCTCTCTGAAATTATGAGTAATGATAATGGTTCATAATGATTAGGCCTCTCTGAAGGGATAGGAGTAATGATAACGGCTCGTAATGATTAGGCCTCTTTGAAATGATAAGAGTAATGATAATAGTTCTTACTGATTAGGCCTCTATGAGATGATAAGAGTAATGATAACGGTTCGTAATGATTAGGCCTCTCTGAAATGATGAGTAATGATAATGCTTCCTACTGATTAGGCCTCTCTGAAATGATAACGGTTCGTAATGATTAGGCCTCTCTGAAGTGACAGGAGTAATGACAACGAATCTTACCGATTAGGCCTCTCTGAAATGATAAGAGTAATGATAATGGTGGTTACAAATTAGGCCTTTCTAAAGTGACAGAAGTAATATTCATGATGTTAGGAAAACACGTAGGTTGAAGAAATCAATTTAACTCAATAATACGATACCCTATAACCCGAACGCTTTCGAAAGGTGGACCTCTATTCTTCAGGGGCAAACTAGGAATGACTGTGTAAAGCAAAGTTATATTTCTTAATTCTTTACACCTAATTTTTTTTTTCGGTAGTATTGCATCGGAAATGAGAAACACTTCTAACAATACATTGAAAGCGACTGAAAACACTTATGGATTTCTATGGTAGTGTGCATGGCGTCACATGAACTTCACCTCACTCACACATTGCTTTACACGGTCATTCCTGATTTGCCCCGGAAGAAGAAAGGTCCACCTTGCGAAAGCGCTTGGGTTATGGGATATCATATTTTTGTGATAGGAGTAATGATAACAATTCTAACGGAATAGACCCTTCTGAAGTGATTGGAGTAATTATATTGGGGTTAGTTATCAGGCCTCTCTAAAGTGATAGGAGTAATGATAACAATTCTAACAGAATAGATCCTTCTGAAGTGATTGGAGTAATTATAATTGGCGCTAGTTATTAGGCCTCTTTGAAGTGATAGGAGTAATGATAACAATTCTAACAGAATAGACCCTTCTGAAGTGATTGGAGTGATTATAATGGTGTTAGTTATTAGGCCTCTCTGAAGTGATAGGAGTAATGATAACAATTCTAACAGAATAGACCCTTCTGAAGTGATTGGAGTGATTATAATGGTGTTAGTTATTAGGCCTCTCTGAAGTGATAGGAGTAATGATAACAATTCTAACAGAATAGACCCTTTTGAAGTGACTGGAATAATTATAATGGTGTTAGCTATTAGGTCTCTCTGAAGTGGTCAAAAAATTAATGTATATATATATATATATATGGTAAGATGTTGTAATACTACAGAGTGTAAAATATAATCAGTAATGCAATGCAAACCTTCTTTATCCTAGGCTGGAGAACACGTGATAAACCTATTGGATAACTACGGGGTAGGGGCAGCAGTGTTTTTGTACGCCGTATTGGAAATTACTGGTATTATGTGGATATACGGTAAGAATACGAATGATAAACACATGGATAGTGTGTTTTATTACCATAAAAAGATCACTTATGAATCACGTTTGTATCAGAGCAAATTAGTTTATCATTTTAAATCTTGTTTATAACATTAAATTTCTAGCCTATCAATTAAGGCGTGAAAATGCTATTACGCAAGACGTCAGCTTACACGTGATGTTCATCTTATAAAATGATCTTATCTTCATAACTTGACATTTTCGGAGTCAATATAAAATAAAATTTAGGTAGAGTTCTGTCTTCCGCGGAGCAAGCTGATAAGTTCTGTTTATTGAACTAAAAGGCCTTATGGACAGTTCCGCATTGCAGAAGAAAGGTAAGTCTGAAATGGCGTTTCTGCACGCCTCTGATATGAGATTGAGAAAGGACTGATTAACAGGATTGTGAGAAAAATCTCCCACAGTCTAACGCGATATTTTATCACATTTAACTAGGCCTGAAAGGTGGAAGTGTTTCGTTAGGCTGTAGCGTGAAACCTATTTCCGAGTAACGAAGTAAACAATTTTTTTCTAATAATTTTCGTCACTGTTATTGGTTCTCGAGTAACTAGGAAAGGTGATTGATCTGAAATACCCCCCCACCCCATCTCTCCCTTCAGTAAACATGTGAGAATGAGGTATAAATATGTTGTTCTAAAGTTTTTTTGTTTTTTTTGTAGAGAATTAATAGATATGATAATATAATTTTGTTTTTCTAACAAACGTTTTGAGATTTGTTTCATCTTTCTTGGCATCGATCGTGAAAACAATTTTACGGCATACATTAATTTCACTTATTATGGGACCCGCGTGGTCTTGTGGTTGGACTGTCGGTTTGTTTGTTTGTTTTTGAATTTCGCGCAAAGCTACACGAGGGTTATCTGCGCTAGCCGTCCATAATTTAGCAGTGTAAGACTAGAGGGAAGGCAGCTAGTCATCACCCCCCACCGCCAACTCTTGGGATACTCTTTTACCAACGAATAGTGGGGTTGACCGTCACATTATAACCCCCACGGCTGAAAGGGCAAGCATGTTCGGTGACTGGGATTCGAACCCGCGACCCTCAGATTGCGAGTCGAGCGCCCTAACCACCTGGCCATGCCGGGCCTGGACTGTCGGATTGCAGCTCAAAAGATTCGGGATTTCGAGACATGATTCTGCTGAACACGCTCCGCACTTTCAGCTGCGGGCGCATTATGAAAGTGACAGTAAATCACAATATGTGGTCCAAAAAGTTGAATAAAACTTGTGGCAGCTAGTCATTCTGGCTGTTTTTTTCTTCATAGGTAGTTAAAAATTAAAGATAACTATAATTGAACCCTAAGGGCATCTGTCCTGGTCATTCAGCCCACGTGAATACGGTACCATTAAGATTGAAAATTCCAATTCCATTCAATTATTAATTACCTAGTTAACTAACACAAAAAACATTTTGCTAGGTATAACGTTTCAGGCATTGCTACCTCGAGATATAACAGGAACTTTAAACACCTTGGGGTATATTTAAGAAAGTGCACTAAAATATTTCCTAAACTAATCTCAAACCAAGGACCATTTGATGGAATATAAGAAAGATGCCTTTTTGTGCGAAAAGATGGTATTAATTAAAACAAAATATTTGTGAAACGTACAACTGTATTTGTTTTCTTTAATTTTGTAATATATCGTCAGTTGGTCTTACTAAGCTATTGTTACAAGATATACAGATGGTCGCGTTATGACTATATTAGAATAATTTACTAATTTCTCATGTAATATTTCTGTCCTAAACAAAAAGATTTGATACACGTTTCATTCGTGATTGTGTTGCAGACTTCCATTTTGAGTTGTTTTCTAGGTTTTTGTTTTGTTTGGCACGTCTCAGTTTTGCTTATTTAGCAGGTTTCATATTCGTTTTTTTAGGCTACCGGAGGTTTCTATCTGACGTTCACTTCATGCTTGGGAGACCCGTTGGATGGTTCTGGAAATGGACTTGGATTTTAGTAGCACCAGTTTCCCTTATAGTAAGTATTGTTTTACCTACCTTTGCCATCAAGCAAGTTATTTGTTTGTAAGCAACTGGTAACAAGTAGTTAATTTTAACTTAAAATAGGCACTCCATATAAGTTACTTTTATAAGTAATTATGTTTAAAATTGGGAACGAGATTCCATTTGAAGATTCTTTTATTTCTCATTACTTTTAACTGTTATTTAGAGGGTGTCCGAAAATTATATTAATAAGTCTCCGGAACAATTTTGTTGACTGTATAACGAGTTTCTGATGAAAGGTCTTATTGTACTACATATTCTAAGTAAACATGTATGTTTCGGTTATTTTTCAGTATATAATAATGAAATGTATTCTTCTGTCTAAGGTGGGTAAATTAGCCCTTGTTTTGTCTAAAGTGATACAACTGGGTGGGTAAATTAACCCTTGTTTTGTCTTGAGAGATAATTAATGGGTGGGTAAATCAACCCTTGTTTTGTCTTGAGAGATAATTAATGGGTGGGTAAATAACCCTTGTTTTGTCTCAAGTGATAACTAATACAGTACAAATTTGTTTTTTCTGCTGTGTTTTTTGAGAATGAATCAGAATATCTTTACTGGGTCTTAATGTCGTGCTCAACTTTCGTTCCCCAATTGTATAAATGTTTGTGATTTTCGTTTTCCCCTCTGTGTTATAACATGCGAGCTTATAATGTGTGTAATGTAATTCGTCATAATTAAAATTCAGTAAAATATATTGTTTTTCGTTTAAAAAATGCAATTTCTGTGTTATTTAGCGCTTAAGCGGAATTTTGGATTAAGTTGGGTTTGGACACTATTACAATAACGTTCAGTATAATGATAAAAACATTAAAATCAAATGTTGGAGTTTTAAAATTTTAATTCTATTTAAAATGTTTACAGAAGGTTATTTTGGCGTCAGTATGTGTAAAGTATCTCATTTTTGTGAGTACAAATGTTTTATATTTAAATAATTATAGACCTAAATTTAAAAAAATATTTTGACATTTTATTTGTTTATGTTAAACCCAACTTCACTTGTGAACAGTGATGTGCACAAGGGGGACTCAAGTTCCTACCCTTATGCCCCAAAAGTGCCATTTTTTTCTATCATAAAATTTGCCAACAACTACGAAAAAATACGCCTGATTCCACGCCTTGCATACTGCAAGTTCTAGGGGGAAAAATTCCAACTTCAAAATGAATGAAACATAGAGACTTGTTAAGATGTTACAGTATAAAAAAAGTATAATTGTGATATGTTATTAAGTGTTAACACGCAAGAAATCACTGTCTAGTTTTAAATAATAAAAGTGGGGTTATGAGACAAACTGAATAAGAATAAATGAGGATCTGTTTGTTTCTTATGACTTTTACCCTATGTGTGCTAGAAGCAGCCCGCAGTCCACATAATCTCATTTAACAACCTTCCACCCAGAAAAAAAAATGCTTACCTTATGTTGCTTAAAAAGTGTCCTTTTTTTGTCAATGAGCCTTACCCTTTTAATGTCCTCTGCACAAGTAGCTTGATGTCCGAAAGACCGTTTTTGTTGAGATAAGTTGAATTATATGTAAGTGATATATATATGTGTTACTATTTTCAATTTATGGCTTTTCTGTTAACAGGATTTGGAAAAATAGGGTTTTGCGTGTACGTCTATGGTCTTAGCCAACTTTCTGTAAGACAGTGATAACTTCAAATTCGTAACCGTATTTACTTATAGGTCGCGTAAAAGTTGCATAATAGGTTACTTGTGTTGTGCCAACCGTAGGGTTGGAACCCCGAAATCAAACAATATAAGCCCTCCAGCTTAACGCGTAGTCACCAGGGGGACGTTAATTTTCTTCAAAACAGCATTTTTTCGTTAGAATGGACTTCTTTGATTTTATCAAAACATTAATCTTTTTTCTCTTTTTAATAATATATATTTCCTTCTCTAAATGACCACGAGAGGCACTGGATTATGTGCACGCTAATAAACAGTACAAAACTGGATTATGTGTACGCTAATAAACAATGCAAAAGAGTGAGGTTTTTTCATAATTTGATAATATTTCGAAACATTTCTTCAGATATATCTATTCTTAACTACGTATCGTAAAATTTGTGCCACATACACATTTCTTATCCCAAACATTTTACGCTTTTATTATGTTTATTAAAATTCTCGGTTTAAAGAAATCTTGAGTGATATTAGTTATCCAGAATATAAACCTTATAATGTCTTGTATAGTTATTTATGGTATCAAAATGCCTCTCTGTGTTCGTATGTAGTTCATCTACGGATATAGTTTAGTCGTGCATGGTATCAAACTACCTCTCTGTATTCCTGTGTGGTTCATCTACGGATATAGTTTAGTTGTGCATGGTATCAAACTACCTCTCTGTATTCCTGTGTGGTTCATCTACGGATATAGTTTAGTTGTGCGTGGTATCAAACTACCTCTCTGTATTCCTGTGTGGTTCATCTACGGATATAGTTTAGTTGTGCATGGTATCAAACTACCTCTCTGTATTCCTGTGTGGTTCATCTATGGATATAGTTTAGTTGTGCATGGTATCAAACCACCTCTCTGTATTCCTGTGTAGTTCATCTACGGATATGGTACAGTCATGCTGGCGATAGACAACGCTAAAGAAGAGAAAGATGAAAGTAATACTAGATTAATCATGCCAGCTTGGGGAACAGCGCTCGGTTGGATTTTAGCAATGCTATGTATCATTCAGATTCCTTTTTGGTTTGTTGTAACAATAATTAAGGCTCCTGGGTCAACTGTTCTGGAGGTAAGTTTGATAAATTAACTTTAAAAGAATGTTCTAACTGTTTGTTTTTTTTAACATTCGCTGTAATTTTTTACAGAGGCTTAAAGTATACAATATAACAGACTCTGTCTGATAACTTTGGATAACATATTTTGTGTCGCATAAATGAAGACTTTTATTTGAGTTTGAAATATTCTGTTACTTATGTTAAAGTTCAAGATATCCTCTCGCTTCAGTGTGTTAAAAACTTAATCTCAAACGAAGTTACTGTTCCAATGGCCTTTTTTATATAACTTTTAGACATTAGGCCTGTAGTATTTTTTATTAAACGCCTTTATAATGTACACAATTCCAGAAAAGCATATTATGTAATCAAAATATTGGTAAATGCATTTATATATGCACGTTTTATTATTTTTAAATATTCTAAAGCCTACTTTCATTTTCTGATAGAAATTGAAGTATACTTTTCGACCTACACCAGAATGGGGTCCCAGGAACCCCACCTTTCGGAGAGAGTGGGAAAAGTGGAACGCGAAGAAGATAAAAGGGCAAGCCCCAAGTGCTTTGTATACTAACCCTAGTTTTAAGCCGGATGACGTTTGAAATCAGTTTTTTAGCTTTACTTTAAAACCTGTGAACGTGCTTTCTGTATAAAGGTGAAACATATTTGTTGTAGCAAATTATAAATTAACGTAGTTAAAATATTATATAAGAACCACTAAATGTTTTAGCAAGAACTATTTTTTTGAAGAAAATTCCGGAACAGCTTGTTAGTAATGGAGTTTATGTTAGGATTTATTTAACATGTTGTCTTAGGGCCATTCTGTGTACAAAAGGAAATATCTGGAAAGAAATTCAACCAGGAATGAGTTAAAAAAAATAGTCTAGACTACCTTATTTCCAAAGCTTGCCCCCCAGTGGCACAGCGGTATGTCTGCGGACTTACAATGCTAAAAACCGGGTTTCCATACACGTGGTGGGCAGAGTACAGATATCCAATTGCGTAGCTTTGTGCTTGATTACAAATAAACAAACAAAACAATTCCAAAGCTTAAATATATATTTGATATTGGAAAATAAACAAAGAAAAAATAAGTGTCGCAAATATGTAATTTAAAGTCTCGTGAACAATGCGTAAGCCAATATTTTCAACTAAGTATTTTTGAGTCACAACTCCTCTTAATTTAAAGCTTCTTCTAATACGCTTTTCGCCCTAATTATTATCTAGCTTGGGGTGTCGCAATACAACGGGTTCATTAAATAATAATAATAAAAGTCAGTAATATCATTTCCAGGCAGAAGTTGCAGATTCGTTAATAATAGACATGAATGTAAAATTTGTCCTAAAACCTTTCGTAATTTCAGTTTTGTTTTCTTGTGCGTGAAGACATCTAGGTGGTTCATTGGTACAAACTCATGTTCCTTTATTACACGTCTTGAAAGCATGAGTAATATATTTGATTAGCCGTTTGTATTAAATTGATTCTCATGTACGTCTTAACTAACTGTACAATATTAACCCTGTGCACATACACGTTTTGATATAAAGTTATGTTTTAATAATGGTTGCGAAACTTTTATTTTCATTACTTCTGTTCTTGTTTATTTGAGTAGTATAGGTTGAATATGTATGTAATATAGGTCCTTGCTATTTAAAAATAATTGATATTTGATAAACTTAAGAAAGTGCAAATTTAAAAAAAAAATACACTGCTTTACTCAAAGTCCTAAAGAGAAACGTAGAAAGTTAGGACAAGTTTTAATTTTAAGTATTTACGTTAAATACTTCTATTGTTTCAGAATACACGGTATTTTTCGTGTACTATTAATACGCACTCATCGCTATTTTACACTTTGTTTTATGATATAACAGCTTTGGAAATGTGACATTGAAACGATACATGTGACGTTATTTGGAATTGCACAGAATCCTCGATAAGGAGAGTCTAAATGATTATTAGTCGTATATTTTTATATTAATACTGTTAATTTTCCATTTTTATTCTATACTTTTCAATTCACGTCAAAACTTAGTTCATTCTACGAATCACTAATTTGATTGGACTATGTTTTAAAAACACTGATATTTTGAACTTCATTTTTTTTTTTTTGCGTAGAAGGTGTTGATGTGAGTTGATTTTCACACCGAATATACAGAGAATCTGTCAAAAATAATGAAGTAATATTTCACCAAGAAATACTCGCCATAAACAGAGTTTAAAAGAGCTTCGTTTTATTTTTATATTTCCATGTGTTATCATTCTATTGTCATATTCGTACTGTTTTTATATTCTAAAACGTTTAAGTTGCATTAATTTAGTGCGGAGTTTTATCAATATTACCTACATTGATTACAAGAATACTAACTATTTTATTTTACGAAATAATAATGTGTTAAAACATTATTGTCGATTGATTGAAAATATACACCTGGAAAAAAGTTAAGCACCCCCGTGTTTTTTTCAAGTAATTCAGATTCGACGTTCTTGTGACTGATTATAAATTACCATTCAATCTAAATGTGTTTATCAAATGAAATTATA
>NW_013666454.1:213524-214477 GCF_000517525.1 Limulus polyphemus
ATATCCGTCTTCTTGCCATTCTTACTTAAAATGATTTTGCATTCAGAAATTCGGGACTTAAATGCGGATTTGATGCACGAGAAAATAGTGCATATTGGACGTGATGAAGGGAGCAAGTTGCACGTGGGGAAAAAAAGGCGCCTGATTTAAATGTCACACCTGAACGCTCACATCCTTTTAATTATGTTTGAAATTATGAACATTCCTCAACATCATGAAAATTAAACCTTATTTTCAATAAGCAATCCTGAAAAATATTTGGGGGTGCTTAACTTTTTTCCAGGTGTATATTATGATTGGGATTTTCAAGAACCACCCTGTATTTTATAAAGTATTTTATAAATATTTTATAAATATTTATAGTATGATAGCTTGTTAATGACTTTAAGTTTCGTTATAAAGAAAATATTTCCATTCGACAGAATTGAATCATGTAATCATGTTAGTTGTAAAATAAGAAAAGAAATATTTGATACAGTTTCTATAGCAACAAATTCCTGGAATGCAAACTGCTTTGTTTGATGTTTACAAATGTATCAGTTCTTTCAAATTCGTTGTTCTCGGGATGTCGTCAGTGAAATGATGTGGCCATACTTAAACTGGGAACATATTTGTAGTTTTCTGACGACATATACGCCATCTGACGTTTACAACGTTTTAAATATTATTAAGATCAAAGTGCCGACAGTTAATTTGCTTATTCGGATATTCGCACAAGGCTACATAAGGAATATCTGCGCTAGCCATCTGTAGTTTTCGAACTTATAGACTCTGGCCCGGCAAGGCCAGGTGGTTAGGGCGCTCGACTCGCAATCTGAGGGTCGCGGGTTCGAATCAGCGTCCCACCAAACATGCTCGCCCTTTCACCCGTGGGGGCGTAATAATGTGACGGTCAATTCCACTATTCGTTGGTAAAAGAGTTGCCCAAGAGTTGGCGATGGGTGTTGATGACT
>NW_013666454.1:214498-235667 GCF_000517525.1 Limulus polyphemus
CTTATAGACTATAGAGAAGGCTGCTAGTTAACAGCACCTGTCGCCAACTGTTAAACCACTTTAATCGAATAGAGAGATTTGACCAAACGTATCTACTGCCCCAAAGTACGGAGTGCGATTTTGGGGTAACAAGACGCAGACTATGGATCATTGGATTTGCAGTCTAGCACGCTATCAGTTGGATTAGTTAATGCAGCAATACCAATAATAGTTATAAAACGAATTATCAGTGGGCATTACTGAGTTCTAGGTACAAATAACCATCACATGTAAATACTAAAATATACAGCTATGGACATAAACACGTATCTACAGATATACTTTTATAAATATAAATGGTACGTATGTGTGATTATAAATAAAGCATAAGAAAAGCCTATAATATAATAAAACATTATGAACGTGGAAACGATGTATAAGGATAAAGCAAAACCCGGACCACGACGGAAAGGAAAAAACGACAACATTAATCTAAAAAAAGTGTATGTTTAGGTATTCCATTAACAACTTCAGAAGAATAAAAGACAAACTTAGTACAACACATGAATTGTTTCTTAAAGCGAAATATTATTGTACCATTATTGACTTATTATAACCAATTTGATGTGGGTAGTACCAACGTATAATGGTCAAGTTGGTGAAGTAAGTATGTGTGTATAATAATCAAATTAGATTACTACCACCCGTGGCTTATGTATTCTTAGGTTATGATGAAAAACACTACACTGAAGAAGGACCATTTGAACTTAAACCATTTATTGTTAACGTTCAATGCACAGTTTGTAAAGCACGTTGCGCATTCTTGTGGTATTTGAATAGTAAATACTCATACAATTGAATTAGTTATTGAACATAAACATTATTGTTTAAATTTTTCTTCTTTGAACTTATTGTATTTAATTAGAGAATAATAGCTCTAAGTAAGTGTATATCACAAAAACTTTGTCTGGATTAGACGCTCATTTTGATAGTTTTGTTCTTGATGGTTTCATTTTGTTAAAGTTTTTATTACTTGAGAGAATAAAAGTTCGATTAGAATTTATTAATAACAAAGTGGGAAGATAGTTTGAATAAAACTGATCCCCTCAACTCCAAGACCTTACGTTTCCTATAAACTTTTGTCCCCACATAAAACATGCGGGATAGTTTGAATAAAGCGGGCCCTCTCTCAGCTCCAAGACCTTACGTTTCCTAAAAAAATTGGCCACACATAAGGCAACATTATCTACAAGTGAAGAAAACGTTACAAATATTTTTGAGTAAAGTATATCCACAGATTCAACTTAAGTTTACACTCAAATTAGTATTTAGATTTGTGCCTAAGAGTAAGCGAATGTATGTAATAAGCGAATATACATTCCTTGTTGAGCAGATGTTCATGCGATATTTTCCACTAGGTGGTACAAACCGAAATAAAATAATACAACTAATTAAGTATTAAGCGAGTTTGCAAGTTCTGTTAAGTTATTGGAGCTTGGAGTAAAGCTGATGAGAAGATACAATTACAATATGTGTGACAGTTTTGAAACTGTTAATTTTAAATTATATTTAAACTAGTAAAAGTACCCGTCCCCAGTGACGGGAAAAGTTTAAGTTAATCTATCAATTTAAATTATTTCATAGACTTTAAAAAACTTAATTGTGTCGCACTCTTGGTTTCACTCAGAATCAAAGCTCTGAGCTACTTATGCCGCCCAGAGCAAAAAGTATTTGTTGAGCATTTTAGTCATGCTAAGAGCTGCTCAACTAAATCATACGGTAAATCTACATTTTTATTCATTAAGTTACGTCACATTTTTAGATGTGAATGATAGTGTGATTAATTCCTAACAATTTAGTGTAGAACATCATGCTTGCGAAATAAAATCTGTCATAAATGTAATTCATGCCTGTTCTACCATCATTTCAAAAGTGAATGTTGAGCTTTGCCTGTGTGCACAGCTTTTCAAATGCAGTGGGGAAGCGGCCACCGTAAACTGGAAACAGACGAACAATCGTACAGACACCACTGTTAACAATACTTGTAAGATGAACTACACTAGGGATCCCCTCATCTTCTGAAACTGTAAGCTCGTTCAAGTTTTATGTTAATAATGAAAGCTTATTTATTTATTTTTTTGGTTTTTCATACGGTGTGAAAAGGCTATTCTATTTGGTCACAATGATGTTTTAATAAAAACTATGCCACTTAACAGGCAACGAAACCAAAGTTCAAGTATATCCATGAGTTGTTACTTGAACATAAGCCGAATAATATGATTATTTACAGATGGAAACACCAGCACTTGTAGGTATAATTATTTGCTTACAGGCTGGAACAGTCGCACGTGTAGATGTAATTATTTGTTTACAGACGAGAACAGTCGCACGTGTGAATGGTCTGTATTCCTTCCCAAATATATTAATAAAAGTTGTTGATAATTAAAATAATATAATTTGTAATATTTAAATTAAAGAAAAAACAAATTCGAGGTTTTTCTAAATTCATAAAATCCAGTAGCTTTTTTAACACCTTCTTTCTCATTTCGAAAGACTAGCGTTACATATTTTAATAATTTTACATAAATCTAATACCAGTGGCGTTTGGCATTCCTGTTTGTAAGCAGATTTCTTCTCCAGTGCGCCTGAAGCTGCCCAGCCTTAGTTTCAGATGCAACAGTGGCGCTCTGACAGTTTATGGTTCTATAACAGTGGCGCTCTTCCATTTTTTGGTTTTATAGAATATAGTTCGAAGCATTCAAGTAAACATTTGGACATTAAAACATGGGTTTATGACGAGAAAGTTTATTAATGAATTATCTGTACTTAATTCATGACGTCTCACTCGGCGAGCCAGCAGTAAGTTTACGAACTTACAACGATGAAGGCCAGGATTCAAGTCCTCGTAGTGTATAAAGTGCAGGTAGCTCATTATTGAAGAAACTGAATAGATTAAACAGTATTATGTTCTTTATGTAACGTATAGTTGAAAAAACAAACTTGTAGAATATATATGCAAATAGAAAATATACGAAACCTATGGTAAACAGTTAATATTTTATTATTTTTATTGATTAAAGGAAGGTAATCTATTAGCGCAATAAAAACATTCTCTAATTTAAATACGTTCATAGACTTTAGAATGACATAGTAAAATAATCTGGACTGTACAAGTAAAAGAACTTATTCATAGTTTTCAAAATGCGTAAGAAAAATATTTTTTAAGATTCATTCAAGTTGTTTTTTCAGTATATAAAGAACCTATTGCCCCCCAGTGGCACAGCGGCATGTCTGCGGACTTACAACGCTAGAAACCGGGTTTCGATACTCGTGGTGGGCAGAGCACAGATAGTCCTTGGGTAGCTTTGTGCATAATTAAAACAAACAAACAAGAACCTATCAGACTACCGCCATCTAGTGAGAGCATTGTTTTTAATCTGTATTACAAATCCAAAGAGCAGTATATTGGACTATTAGTAAGTAGTCTTCTCTTATTGCAAGCATTAGCACTTTATAACTAAGCTTCATGTAAAACATTTTATGCTGAGTTGAAGCTTAAACGATTATATAAAGGCAGTTACTGATTAGTTGCTCATTTTGGTAATTAGACACTGATTACCAACTAGCTTGTCTTATGCTAAACTACTGCCACCTACAGGGAATTCCTTGGTAAAAGGTAAACTTGCATGTGCTAATAAAAAAAGCTCTATCTCATGGTGATAACATAAATAAGTTATTGATTTTTTCGAATAAACATTTTATGCTTACGATTTATAGATTACGGATAGTGCGTTTTCAATCTGGTAAATCAACTATGTTTTTCATTTTAAAAAGTAATCTGTTTTTTAGCAACGCATTAGAGGAACAGCCAAATTGTATGAATTTGAGTTTGATTAAACTAAGACTTTTCCTGCTTTGACTAATTTTAGTGTGTAAATGAAAGTACAAACTTTTGTATTAGTTTTTGAATGCTGTATTAATTAGAAGCGCATATTTATTATCAAAGGTGAGATATAAGAAAGACGCCTTAGAAAAATATGAATATGTCAGTTATTTTTGGTGTTTTCAATATCTTTTTCTGTTCTTCAATGTCATAAGTAAATGTAACAAAATTCCATCCAAAATTAGAGTCTGGAGCATCTGCATTATATGTTACAACACTTCACAGGAATATTATTACATTAAATTCTTATAATCAAGCATTAAACTATAAATATACACATTCAAATAAAATTTCTGTTCCTAACAGTATATCACCAGAGGGCGGTGTACTACATGTGTTCATGAGCAAGTACAACAAAGCAACGTTTACCAATGTTATCGAGTATATATATATATGTTTACTAATAGACAAGTTAAAAACTTTCTGAAAAAACGAAAAGTGAGATCAGGCGGGATTCAAGCTGAGCGGATTCTTTAATCAACTAAACTATCACATCACGATTCAAACTACTTCATTGGTAAAACAAAGGATCACTGCCGTGGGATTGAATTTTACCCAGTCGCAGCCTTTACTTCTTCAGAAAGTGTTTAACTTCTTACAGTGGTGGACTCCCCCCCCCCCCCACCCACACACACATCTAAAATTGGTATCTTTAATCATGAAGCTATGTCTCCTTTTTAAAGTCCAAGTTCTTTTAAAGAAAAAACAATTTCAAATATTTTGATTTAAATGTCTGATAATGCTTGAGTGCCAAGTTAGTTTCTTTAGAAGCTGGAAGCTAATTTTTTTTTTTATGTATGAAATAAATAAGTTTTTAGCAGATTCCAAAATCCTTTGTTTTTCTAGGTTCTATTTGAATTTAATTTGTGTGAATGACTGTTTATGGGCACCCACTTCACTTGAAAAACATCGTGTTGGTTACTTTTTAATGTGCCAATCTCTGGTTGTTTGGAAAAATGTTTTACGATCAAGGGCATTTGGGTGATATTTATATAGAAAAAAATATTTATTTGCGATTTGTCACTGTATTATTATTATTATTATTAAATATTTTGTTAATTATTCTCGCCACTAAGGAATGTCCTACATGATTTTGCAAGAATGTAGCGACTTGGATCGTTTTATGCAGCCAACTTCTGAAGTTGGAGAATGGTAATGTCTAATGCAAAATGCACACGATGAAACTTCTGTTTGCTTTACTTTCTTTTATGTGTACCGCAAATGACAATAAAAAAAATATTCGGGAAAGGGAAAAACTGTGCTCAACATATCAACAACAATTTAGTAAAATGCTTTATTCAACGCAATTATTTTTTTTTGCCGCGGCATAGCGGCTCATACAACGGCTAAGGTTTTTAATTTTCCAAGTACAAACTTTTAGCTCATAGCTCCGTCATTTCTTGGCCGCTTTGAGAGCTAATTACAGTTTTTGGACTCAGGAGGTCAAACCCTTTCGGTTGATGTATTTGACCACGCCCTAGATCTCATGGATTGATTTACTCTAATCCTGCCTAAAAGAATTTCAACTTAAGGGTAGGATGGTAGAGATCGTAAAGAGAAATAAAATTGAATCGGGTATACGCGCGCCCCACGCTTGGTATTGCTGGCGCACAAAAATATAGCTAATAGAAAAAAAATAACGTCTTGAAGATTAATTTATTCTAATCCTGCCTGAAAGAATTCCATGTGCTGCGGCTATTGAGGATTTCCTCTTGTTTAATGTATACTGTAACCAGCTGTGCTCCAAAACGCTATCACTAATGATGTAATATGTTTTGTATTTAATGTAATAAAATATTTTAATGTAATTTACAAGCTGTTCTCCAAGAAACATATCAATAAAGATTTAATAATCTGTTTTATTTAACGCAGTTGAATCTTTAAATATGCTTTAACAAGCTTTGCTCCAAAATTATTTCAATAATGGTTAAGTAAAACATTTTAGTTCTAGCATTTGAATCTTTTAATGTATGTTGTAAGAAGCTGTGCTCCAAATTCTTATCAATAATGGATAAATAAAAACATTTTATTCATCGTAATTGAATCTTTTAATTTATGCTGCAAGAGGCTGTGTTGTTTAATTGCGCTTTATTAGAAAGGCTCTTGGGTAAGTAGGGAACAGGAACAAAATCCCTGACGACAACTACAGACCTTCATAACTTCTAACAGGAACAGAACTCCTGATGACAACTAGATGTCTTCATATAATAAAATATAATATACGAGTCTGCTATGTTAAACATTTCAATTCAAGGGTATTGGACACTTTGATAAAAATTTGGAAGTGTAGTTGACCGACTTGAATAATTTGTAAGAAGCAAAACAAAATGTAAAATAACTAGACGATGTGGGAAATTAAACTATGACATTTATCTAACTTAAGCTAATTATATTTTAAATTGAGAGTCTTTTTTATTTTTAGCTTAATGACCATTATGAAAGTACTAACTGGTTTGTTTTGAATTTCGCGCAAAGCTACACGAGGGCTATCTGCATTAGCCATCCTAAATTCAGCAATAATAGACTAGAGGGAAGTCAGCTATTCAACACTACCCACCACGAACTCTCGGGTTACTCATTTTCCAACGAACATGTTCGGTGACGGGGATTCGAACCCACGATCCGCGGGTCGCCAGTCGAGCGCCCTAACCACCAAGTCATATCAGGCTTGCCGCCCCTACATTCTTCAGTTAAATATGATTATAATATATGAAGTACACCAGGTACCTTTTTCCGTGTTTGTTTAGACAATTGAAGATATCTTATTTATTGAAAGATTTCAAAATATTTCGAAATATGAAAATTTGAGTGAGATAAATCCAGAATGTAGATGACTTGATAATGTTTTAGTTACTCATTGTCTAGGTCATTCTTTTTTGGTATTGCTAAACTCTTTAACAGAAGATGTCATTGTAGAACTGCATACGCTGGTTATTTGGAAGTTCTCTTCTAAGATAAACTGTGTAGCGATTGGGGAATATCTGGAGGTTGTGCCCTTTCTATATTTATTCATGGAGTGACCATGAGAAATCAGCGCACTTAAGAGACCATAAGTTTTAAAATCAAGTCCGATGAAGATCAGCCAAAAATAAAATTTAATTTTAACAGATGACAAGATAAGGCAACGTCTAAGTTTAAAACCTATATTGTGCTGTTATAATACATACAAAAGTAACTTATGGATGTATTTCTTTGTTAGTTTTAAATGAAAAGGGTTATTTGATTTGTTCTTAAATAGATAGCTATGGTATTGCTTCCATAACAATATTAGGCTTATCCATCTGCCGCACAAAAGACGTTTGTTTGTTTTAAGATACTAGCGCAAAGCTACTCAAGGGTTGTTTGCTGTAGCTGTCCACAATTTTGAACTGATAGATTACAGGGAAGACAGCTAGTCAATAGCACTACCACCAACTCATGGGCTACTCTTGCCTGACACTTATAAGACACCCACGACTCCAAAATGAGAAGTGCGAGTTTACTTTTTATTTATTTTTTGCATGAGTGGGACAGTCCCGCACATTAACTAACTGGCCACATAAAATACGTGCTTTAGCTTACAGTTTAAGGTTTACTATTTTTTGACATACAGGAAGACATTGTTTCTATAGTTCTTCTGTTTATCATAAAAGGACTCTCGAGTTTTTTGTTTTTTTTTGTGACTTGGCTCATTGAGTGGACTAGCTTTTTTATTTTAATCAGGGCATTTACCTCGTAAACCAGATGGCGCTAATGCAGCTGGTGAGTCGAAAATAATTGTTTCATATCGATCATAGTCAATCAAAACTATTGCTAATCACGACATTTTACAAGGTTTAAAGATGTAACTTAATAGAACATGAAGTGAATAAACTGCATAAGTTATAAACTTGAATTACCTGAAGTCAAGGAGATACATATAACCTATATAGCTGGGATCATAGCGGTTCAAAATGTATTTTTTATCAATGAATTATTGTTATTTTCATAGTAAATGTAAAAGAAAATAATCTCGATTAAAAACAACGTTTAATAATTCACAGTTAACTGTATCAGATGTTAAAGAACTCAATGCTAACCTTCATAAAGCCCCCAGTGGCACAGCGGAATGTCTGCGGACTTACAACGCTCGAAACCGGGTTTCGATACCCGTGGTGGGCAGAGCACAGATAGCCCATTGTGTAGCTTTGTGCTTAATTACAAACAAACAAAACCTTCATAAAACAGCTAGTGCAGACGAATTAAAGAACCACATATAAACCTCTACTATTAATTGTGTTGCAGCCCAAATATGTACACATTCTTCTAATTCTTGAAATCCCTAAAGGACTAGATATAAATAATGTGTTTAAAATATAATAGGCCTAATACTTATGATAAGTATAGTTAATTATTATTGTCTTAACAATAATTCAAAACTGTGCACCCATTACGTTCTTTAATCGTTACTTAAAGTACACCGCCAGGTGTTGAACCTAAGATATCAATAGTCAATAGATTGTATAGATGAAAGTTCTTAATAGATAAGTTTATTCACTTTAATGTTTTTCTAAAAACCTTAAATTATTCAAATAAATATAATAAAATCTTAAACCGACTTTTCACCAGAAAAATTTACATTTAAGTCAAGTTTTCTGTTGCTGTTACTTCATTTTCTTTTAATACGGATCTTTGAAATGTGCTTATTAGCACAGCAACAGTTGTAAGTGATGAAAAGTATCTTTATATGTGGGGAGACTTGATATTAGTTTGCTTCCCCTCTCTAGTTTACGTTCTACTCATAATTGACAAACAAAAAAAGTAGAACCACATTAATAAAATTAGGTTAGTTAAAACTGAAAGGTCACAGCAACGATTCTAGATCAGTAAAAAAACCATTAGATTTTTTTCGGATTTTCATACAAAACTACAGTAGGGACTACTGCATATAACCATGCCTGATTTTGACCAAACAGAATAGAAGGAAGTCAACAATTCTCACCATCAACTCTTGGGCTACTGTGGACTGACCGAATAGTTGGATTTCACCGTTACTGTTATTGCACATTTATTATGGCAAAGTTCAGAGCGTATTTTTGTGGTATTGGGATGCAAACCATTAATCCTCGGATTCACAGTTGAGGCCCAGAAAACAAATGCCAAACCACACTAATCACATTCGATCAGTAACAAATTATTGTTTTGTTTGTTTGTTTGGGAATTTTACACAAAGCTACAAAACGGGCTATATACACATAGCTGTACCTAATTTTGACCTTACAGATCATATATAGGGAAGGCAGCTTTTCCGCAGCACCAACCGCCAACCCTTCGACTATTCTTGTCTTAAAGAATAGTGGTAATTGACAGTCACTGATATAACGCACCCATACCCCCAAAGTGCAGATGGCGTTTTTGTGATAATAAGACGCGAACCTCGAATCCTTTGATTCACAAACCAAGCATGCTTATCACTAGACCACGGTCGGCTCAGTAAACTAACGCAGAATCTCATTATTGAAACTCGATCAGTACAGAGATGCACAACCAAATTATTGACACTCAATAAGTACAGAACTGCAGAACGACATTATTGATACTCGATAAGTACAGAAATGCAGAACCAAATTATTTACACTCAATAAGTACAGAAATGCAGAAACACATTATTGACACTCAATAAGTACAGAAATGTAGAAACACATTATTGACACTCAATAAGTACAGAAATGTAGAAACACATTATTCACACTCAATAAGTACAGAAATGCAAAACCACATTACTGACACTCAATAAGTACAGAAATGTAGAAACACGTTATTGACACTCAATAAGTACAGAAATGCAGAAACAAATTATTGACACTCAATAAGTACAGAAATGCAGAAACACATTATTGACACTCAATAAGTACAGAAATGTAGAAACAAATTATTGACACTCAATAAGTACAGAAATGCAGAAACAAATTATTGGCTCTCAATAAGTACAGAAATGTAGAAACAAATTATTGACACTCAATAAGTACAGAAATGTAGAAACACGTTATTGACACTCAATAAGTACAGAAATGTAGAAACACATTATTGACACTCGATATTTAAAAATTGTAGATATACATTAATGACATTCGATCAGTAAAAAAGTCAGCACTACCACGATCTCTTCCAAATAAACATACCTTGATAATTTATAGTTTACACTACTTTAAATTAGTAGACATTAGAAACAAAAACATAAAAATGTTTTAATAATTTGAGTTTTTTCTAGCAAGGTCAGGTGCCTTATCTTCCATCAACGTAGTTTCTACAGAATTTACTCCCATATAAATGTGTGACATTCAACTCGTCATACCAGTGTCCAAGTTTGCTTCGTTACTCTACATGTGGCTGCTACAGTTCTTCAAGCGATACGCCCCCTTTATTTCGCTTTGTTATTTTAACATTTATGATAAATTAAAACAAATAATGTGCATAATGAGATAGAAAAGTAATTCAGTCGAAAATAAGTGATTATGAAAACTGACCAGTCACTGTTAACAACGTTTTACTATGTAATTTCCAAAGGTCAACTAGTTCATTAGCCACCTTTACTTTGGTGCAATTATGAACATTTTAATTCACAAAACAAGCAAGCGTATGCGCATGGTATTTGATAAAGAGAAATGGTCATCAGGGAAATTAAATGATGAAATATGGATCTGCTTGAATCTCTAAACACATATGTTAGAACATGACACAAACATCATCAACTGGTGAATGATGTCACAGTAAAAAACGAGGTGACAATTTCATAACTGAAAGGGGGGGTCTATGTTTTACGCCTTATTTTGTCAGTTCCACTTTCAGCTTTTTTTTAACGTATCCACTATACAAAAATATAATGAGTTGATCGTGTTCTATTGTATAAGTTTCAGTTTGGGTTTTACTCGCGATACGATGTTTCTTTTCATTCTGTTTATTATACCGATATCAGACGCATTAGCTACGCTCCATTAGAAGGCCTTGAATGGTTACTGTTTTTTTTAAAAAAAAAAGAGCAGGAGAATGTTCTGAATAATAACTCTTAATAGATGATTTTAAACTTTCTGGTTTTTCTCGTTGTGAAATCTTGCTTTTGATATTTGACATCAAAATATTTTTCAATTTTGTATTTGATGAAATTAATGTCCTAAAGTCGGAATTACATCTTAATTTTTCTAAGACTATCATATTTCCGTACGGATATTTCATTAAACTCTTTTATCACGAATTAGTCTTATGTTAAAACTCATGTTGTTCTTATTAACTGCTGTCTGTGTATACAAAACACAGTGACTGCTGCCTGGGTACAACTAATACAGTGTCTGCTCTCTGTGTATACAAAACACAGTGACTGCTGCCTGGGTACAACTAATACAGTGTCTGCTGTCTGTGTATAAAAAACACAGCGACTGTTATTTGTGTATAAACAACACAGTGACTGCTGCCTGGGTACAACCAATACAGCTACTACTATTTGTGTATAAACAACACAGTAGCTGCTGCCTGGGTACAACCAATACAGCTACTGCTATTTGTGTATAAACAACACAGTAGCTGCTGCCTGGGTATAACCAATACAGCGACTGCTATTTGTGTATAAACAACACAGTGACTGCTGCCTGGGTACAACTAATACAGTGACTGCTGTCTGTGTATAAAAAAACACAGTGACTGCTGCCTGGGTATAACCAATACAGTGACTGCTGCCTGGGTATAACCAACACAGTGACTGCTGTCTGGGTATAACCAACACAGTGATTGCATCCTCTATATAAGCAACTCAGTAACTGCTGTCTGTGGATAAACAACTCAGTGACTAATGTCTGTGGCCGCAAAACTCAGTAACTGCTGTCTGTTTATGAACAGATCGGGGACTATATCCTCTGTATAAACAATTCAGTGGCTACTGTCTGCGTATAAGTCTCTCAGTGTCCGCATCCTTTTTATAAACATCTCAGTGACTGCTATCTGTGTCTACACAACTCATTGTCTTATGTCTATATATAAACAACCCAGTGATTGCTATCTGTGTCTACACAACTCAGTGTCTTATGTCTATATATAAACAACCCAGTGACTGCTATCTGTGTCTACACACCTCAGTGTCTTATGTCTATATATAAACAACCCAGTGACTGCTATCTGTGTCTACACAACTCAGTGTCTTATGTCTATATATAAACAACCCAGTGACTGCTATCTGTGTCTTCACAACTCAGTGCCTGTTCTATGTGTATAAACAACTCAGTGCCTGTTCTATGTGTATAAAGAACTCAGTGACTGTTGTCTGAGTATAAACATTTCAGTGATTGCATCATCTGTATAAACAACTCAGTGACTGCTGTATGTGTAAAATAAACCATTGTCTGTGTATGCAAAAAAAGCTAGCTGCTTATATACATGAAGAACAACTCAGTAACTGTTGCCTGTGTCTACACAACTGCTGACTACGTATGCACATAAACAACATCTTAATAACTGCTGACTACATATGCACATAAACAACATCTTAATAACTGCTGACTATATGCACATAAACAACATCTTAATAACTGCTGATTACGTATGCACATAAACAACATCTTAATAACTGCTGACTACATATGCACATAAACAACATCTTAATAACTGCTGACTATATGCACATAAACAACCTCTTAATAACTGCTGACTACGTATGCACATAAACAACATCTTAATAACTGCTGACTACGTATGCACATAAACAACATCTTAATAACTGCTGACTTACGTATGCACATAAACAACATCTTAATAACTGCTGACTACGTATGCACATAAACAACATCTTAATAACTGCTGACTATGTATACCCAAGAGCTGACTGCAATCTTCGTGCCTACAGACTTTCATATCTTCATTTCCCCAAGTGTTTCGAATCATCAGAATCAGCCAAACATCCTACTTAAGTCGAAGCCAACTATAAGTAGCTATTGCAAATCTTCCCATTTACTGATTAAATAGGGTTAAGGCATCATATTCTCTTAAAAACAATATTCTAATGGAATTCTTAAAAAAAAAAGGACCTTTCAGTTAAAAGTATTTCTTAATCTAAAGTTTGACGTCATTATTTTAAATCAGAAAAGTAGACGTTTTTAAAGTCACATTAGTTACATTTTGTAATATAACAAAATCCATACTTTCACTAGAGAACAGTTAATTAATATTAAAGATTTTTCTATTAACATGTGTTTTATCTTATTTTACATTTCGCGTGACAATTTAAAAATATGAAAATAACAAGAAATGTTCTTACTGATGTTTCTCATTTACTTTGATTTTTCTAAATGTTAAATGTTCTAAAGAGATCCTATATGTAGAATACAATTATTCACGTTGAATTAATCACAAACTTTAATTTGATGAAAACATCTATGTATTTTTTTTTCCAGTTTTATATAATAATAGCTTAAAAGCGCTTCACTTAAAACCATGTTGACGAGCAGGATTCGAACCCGTGTGATACCACAATATATTCCTTCATTTTAAGATTTGTATGCATTATAAGAGTGGCAATCATTCCTTTAGCGTGGATAGTAGGCGGTAAAGCACTGTTGACTAGTTGTTTTCTCTCTGGTCAATAGTTAAAATTTAGTCTTTGTCATAAAAACGAAACAAAACACAAACGTTATTTTCAAGTAGTTGTTAAACTCAAGGACTGGATGACGAGTCTCATGATATAGATATCGTTTTTTTCTCTCTTGAAATATAGCTATAGTAGTTTTGTAATACGATTATCCAAGCTGCCTGTGAGACCACTTAGCTAAACAGAAAAGTACTGGAGACTGATAGGTTTAAGAGGATACTCAAAAGTTCGTGTTTTTTAGAAATCCAAGATATGTCCAGGTTATTTGTGTTTTATCTCTGCTATCTGTTGACCTTAAGATAACACACAAGAAATGAAATCAATATTAACTCTTAACATCAAACACGGACTGGATCAACTTGCATTACCGTCGTCCGACTGTCGGAATGACGGATTTGAAGATGCACTTTCCTTTATCTTGTGTTTGGAATCTGTTACTTTAAACTGGATATCTTCTCATAGGAATAAATATAATTGAAGATTATATTGGAAAAAACAGAAAACAGATTAAGTCTCATAACTTTAACTTATAACATTCCCAGTTTGTCCCTGAAGAAGAAAGGTCCACGTTTCGAAAGCGCTCGGGTTATAGGGTTTTTATTCATTTCTATTAATTATAACTGTCATTCAGTTTCGAGGCTTTCTTTGAAAGGATAACTTTTTTTCTTCTTTTTCAAATGTCAGCACTCTCTAAACTACTTATTTATATCTCTTAACACTCTGTAAGGCTACATAAAACATATATTTTAGATGTTGATAACCTGTAAGATGACATAAGACAACTGAAACGTTAATGGTCCATAAACATAAGACAACATTAAGATTATTAACAGTCTGTAAGGCTAATTATGTCACCCTTGTTCAGATTTTAACAGGTTGTATGCAAGAATACCCAGGAAACCCTTATTCAGAAGTTGCTAGCTTCTAATGCCACCTAGAACATCCTTTTTCAGATGTTGATGGTTTATAAAGCTATCTAAGACACCTCTTTTCATACACAAGCAACTAGCTTGTATGTCTACCTAGGAGAAACTTCTTCCGATTTTAACAGTTTGTATGTAAGGCTTCCTATATAGGACACTTTTCTTCTGATGTCATCAGTTTGTATTTCAGACTAACTACATATGACACCTTTCTTTAGATGTGAACAGTTTATATTTTAAGGCTACCGATGTAGAACACCTTTCTTCAGATGTTAACAATATATATGTAAGGCTAGGTATATAGGACAACTTTCTTTAGATGTCAAAGTTTTATATGAAGGCTAACTACATAGGACACCCTTCTTTACATGTTAACAGTTTGTATGGAGGACTACCTAGGATAGCCTCTTTAAAATGCTAATGCTGAGGTTGAGCACGTTATCTCAAAACGGTTTTGAAGCTTCACCAAGTTGTTATAATCCGGGATTATAGAGAATAGCCTTGCAACGTAGTTTCCATTGCAAAAGGCTCTGGCATAAAGCTCTCATTTCCAAAGCACACCACTCCTTCATGATGCTTTCCATAATCCATCTAGAAGTTTTCAGCACCCTTTTAAATAACCCAGTCACTTAGAAATCCATACGCTCTGTGTCCAACAACTTGACTGATATATATTCATACGGAATAGCATAAGTATCCGTTATGTTCCATCTGTTTGACGTATGCAATAGTTTAATGGAATGTGTGTGTGGAATCTTTATTTTTTTTTGAACGAATAGTTTGTATTTTCAGAATGCCCCAATCCTAATGAAACATACTGTGACAATAATATTCAGTACACACCCTGTCTTATCCTTCACTTTTGTCATAATTTTTAACTTTTGAAACCGTATTAACATTCTCATTTATGAGATTATTGGAACATTCTGACTACCGTTCTTTGTAAGACTTTCTCTTTTCATTAGTTAATTAATTTCGTAAATTAATATTTTTTGGACATTCTAGACCTAAATTATAAGATGACTTGCTTCACATATTTCCAAAGTTACCAATCTGAATGCAAAATAATCTTACTTTTTAAAACGACTCACCTAAGCAACAGTAACTTCTTAATCGTTACTTCTCAAAAGAGGGAAGTTAAAGGAATGTCCATTGGGCACAGAATAGTTTTTGTATATGTCATACTAATTCCAAAAACTCTAGTGACTTTGGCAAGCATGTACCTAGAGTCTATCGTGAAGCGAAGGAGTTAATATTAAGTATGGTCCAACTAGATACACATTAATGCAGGTTATTTATAGTGAAGAGTAAACACTAAACATGTCATACACTGAAACTTCAGTTCACAAGTGTAAGAAAGTTTGTCTTGTTTTTTTATGCAAAATAAGTTGCTGAGTTTCCTGAAACTGGACTAATTCAGGTATTTATGTCCATGTAGCGTTTCAAGCGTTATGAATGTAAAGTATTTGTGAAGTACAAATACTAAATATATACATAACGAAAAGTTTTCAAGAAGTACATTATATTTTTTTTAGCGTATGTAACGTATAGTATGGAGAGAGCAGCAGATTGAAAATGTTATAAAAATACGTGGACACCAGTGAGCCACAGTGTCAAATAAAGAAGATAAAGGCTTGAAGTCCATCGCAGTAGCTAGCCCTGGACATTCCAGTCGTGACCTCAGATCTTTTTCTTCATCGGGATTCGGTCTATGTTTTGGACCAGGGAAGGTCAGGTTCAGCGTTGACCTCTTCCTACCTCAGGAATTGTTATTTTGTTTACGCTGTTACTGAATCCTAGGTAATAATCTTTGTTACGTTGCTGAATTACTCACAGCATGTTAAATGTTGTTGATTGTCCGCAGGTTTAATTAACATACCCTTTTCGTGCCATGTCCAATTCATGGAGTAATATTAACTCGTATATTTTCACTAGCTTCACTTATGCATGAAAACACTATTAGTCTGTGTTCACAATACAGTTCTGCTTAGCAGTCATATGTACACACATAATCCTATTTTTACATACGAAACCTTTTTAAAATAGAGCCACGTTTGTGTCTATGATTCAGTTAGCCTAGCACTGTTTAGCCTGTAATATTCTTATTTATGATGTTTAGAGAGGAGAGGTACTTAGAGCTTGGTTCATCATGTAACTCTCTAGTTTGCTCATCAGTTCATTTTTATTAAAGTTTTTCTTATAATTTTGAAGCGAGTTATCCAAAAGTCAGTCTGATAGTGTTTGAATAGTTGTGTAGACATACTGAGTTTGTTGATCGCGGGACTCTAAATACTTTCGTTAAAATACAGTTTTATATTTGCTGTAGTTTGTTGATGTGTATTTTTAATAGATTTATCCATGTCATACAGGCACATTCTACGGCTGATCTTATGTATATTCTGTAAAACTACTTCGCAGGGTTTGGATGGATCATGGTTCATTAGGCCCATATGCGGGGGTTCATACAAATTTTCAGTCTTGCATTTTATGTTTTGCGGTTTTTATGGATGTTTTTGCGTGTTTTAGCATTAACTCATCTACTCTGGACGTATCTTCACCAAATTTGGTATGGAGGTTTATTGAGTTTATGGAGAGATACTTACAAACTTTCAGTTTTCCATTTTGCGTTTTGAGGTTTTTAATGGGCGTTTTTTCCCACTAACTCGCCTCCTCTTGACGGATATTCACCAAATTTGGTATGGAGGTTCATTGGATTTATGGAGAGATACATACACATTTTCAGTTTTGCGTTTTGCGGTTTTTATGGGCGTTTTTACCCCTACTTTGCTCCCTGTTGATGGATCGTTACCAAATTTCGTATGAAGGTTTGTCGGGTCCATGCGAAGATACAGGCGAATTTGCGGTTTCACATTTTGTGTTGTGCAGTTTTTATGGGCGTTTTTTGCGTTTTCTTCCAATTATATTTAAGGGAAGCAACTTTTCATGCCCTAAGATAACCTTTCATTAATCATGAATTTACATAACTTCCGTCCAGGGGACGGGTATTTCAGCTAGTTTTTAAATATGTTTTCTGGTGAAGCTCCTTCGTTGTTGCCAGTCAGGCTCTTAAGGGAACTCCATTTTTCCAGTTTCTGGTTTTTATGATATTAATGTGTGGTATCGAGATTAATTTTGAGTCAAATGTAATCCCTAAGATTTTTGCTGAAGTTGCTAGCTATAAATGGGAATCCAGTCAAGATATAACTGTGATATTAATTTGCTTGTTTTGTATGATTTTGGAAATACTATGACTTGTGTTTTGTGCGCTATGATTTTAATCTCCACTTATTGCAGTACAATTTTATTCCATTTAGTAGTGGTTTTATATTTTATGTTGATGTTGTTGGATTTGGAGCACTCCTCCAGATTGCAACATCATCTCCTCTCAACATTCACTCTGATGCTCCTATCTTTCAGGAAGTTAGAAGTCCAGCAAATAATTTCTTTGGGGAACCCCAGTTTGGTCAATTCGTATCTGAGTCCATTGTGCTACACTTTATTGAATGCTTTTTCAACATCTAAGAATTAAGCGACTGTGAATTGTTTTTTTTTATTAAAGCCGTGTATTATTTCTTCCGTTAATCTTATAACATGATTTGTTGTTTGTTTTGCTTTTTGGAAGCCTTTTTGTATTTTTAGGAGTATGAACGTAATTTCAAGGTAATTTATGAGCCTATTATATATAATTTTTTCAAGTAGTTTTCCTAGATTCGTTGTTAGATTTATGGGCCTTAGAAGTGCAAGAATTCACAGCTTCCAATTCTCGCCATAAAAACGTGGTATGTTGAGAAACCTCAATAGTTAGATAAAATACAGGACGAAATGAACCAATATAAAAAAAAAGCAGTTAACGAGACGGCGATGAAAGACAAGGGTGAAATACTCTTAAGAGACAGGAGTTACATGGTTGTCTTTATAAATTAAATGTCTTGGGTTATTTCGCCAATAATATTAGATAAAGGACAGAAATCAGTTCCGTAAGGACCAATAACAAAGCGTATTTTGGTTACAGTCTGATAGAATAGTTCACTTGTTGCTGTAAGATCCCACTTGTACCAATCGAGTTAAAAGAACTACATTTGAAAGTAAATCTGCTAAACTTCTTGAGCAATCAGAAAAACACTAAAAATTGTGTATATAAGTCCGTGTTTCCGACTCTAAACATCAACTTCTCTGTACTTATCAAGTTGCTCTGAGGACCTGATCCGACTCCAAAAGAAGATGGCAGTAATCCAGAATCTACAAGAAGTTTGCCGTACAAGCTCCTATAAATATGTTATTTCTAATCTAGTCTAACAGCGTTTCACTTAAAGCTCAATGATGTATAAAGGGAGAAAAGTGAAGAAAACTAACTGTATTAAAGAAATAGTAGATTTGATAACGCTTATAATGGAACTACTGAACGATATCTTAGAAGAATTGTTAATGCAGTTATACCGATTATGACCGAGAGAATTTCTCGTGTTAACTTAGTTGATAACTTAACTAATGTTGTATCTATGTTATTGAATGTAATAGAAGGTCTTATTAACGAACATCTAGACTTTCAAAGTGAAAAACTAAGTTGTTTCAAGATAACCTTGAAAGTTTCGATATAAGTGAACTGTTCAACAGTATATAAAGAAAGAAGTTATTTAATTTGTATTCAGTTGTCTCTGTGTGAATTCTTTATTCCACGCGTATATTTTCTCGAGTTAGTGGCTTGTGTGCTCCGCTCGCAAAAGCACGACCCGAAATCCAAATAAATTTATTTGTAACGAGTGTAAAGTCTAAACCAACGACTGAGCCCACGGGCTGCCCACACGCCCGTTAAAAATGTAATATATTAAGAATGATAACTGTAGATAAGAAATGATTTGAATGGGAATTATTCATTGAAAATAATATATCATAATTACCGACGCTTACAGCTCACATACAGCATGCTACATATGCATTAAATGAACTGCACTACAGAAAGATTTGCGATTACGTCACTGCCCCAAGTAACCAATAATGTTCCAGCTAGTGCTTCATAAAGGGAATAATGGCCAGTAAAGCTATCCTCGCTGTATTTTGGGAGACCTATAGTAGATGAAGTACTGCTCTCGTTAGAGGAATTTGTCATGCACCTGAGCATAAGCACGTGCTGTTGCATGTAGCGCTAGTTCGAAGTTAGAGCTGTAATTTAAAGCAGTTTTAACTAAATATTAAATAATAGTCTCATTGTTAATGCAAGTTAAACACAAAACTTTGATTAAGTAATGTGAATGTGAAAACAATTTTCAAAGCTTAAAATTAATGAACATTGTTACGGAAATAGTCGTGACAGCATGACGTCAAAGCTGCCTTTGCAAGAAAAGACTGGATATTTTGTGACCAAAATAATCAACGTTGGTGATAAGGAAAAATTGTATTTTTTATTCTTATCAGCCCCCAGTTGCGCCGCGGTATGTCTGCGGACTTACAACTCTAGAAACCGGGTTTAGATACCCTTAGTGGACAGTGCACAGATAGCCCAATGTGTCGTTTTTTTGCTTAATTACAAAACAACCAACAGCTGTTTAATTTTTAACAGTTGAATACTAAATAACTTTGTTCTTTTTAATGTCCCACTAGTTCAGGGTTTATAAGGCTAAAGTTCAGGGTTCAGTCTCCGCACAGACAAAGTGCAGAAAACCCAATGTGTAGTTTTGCGCTAAAACAAACTCTTTAATTACATTTTTATCTCCTGTATTTATCACAACATTATATTTTGACTAGAAAAATCTGCTACTGAATGTTTTAATTCTGGTAATAGGGCTATTTGCCATGTTTTTTTTTAATGTTTTGAACGTCAGAAGCAGGAGCCTAGTGTGCTATTTACATTATAAACCTGAAGATGCATATCCAGGATTTCTATTTTATATTTTTGTGGGGCGCTAATTTAATTCCTGCAACCGCTGTAATACTACCCACAAGTTCGTACTTGATTATAAAAAAACAAAAACATAGCTTAACAAAAAATAAGGGGTGAGCTCCCACCCGAATCTGCCTTTGACAAGTTTGTTAATCACAAAAAAAAAAATCATAATATTGCAAAACACGTGAGTTGGTAAAATTGTTCATATTAACAAGGTCCGTATAAAAATAAAATAACATTGCATGGAATATGGCTTACAAGCTCGCTGTCAAATAAGATTTGTTGTACTACAAGATGTCCAAGAATTTTGGAAACACTTTTAAAAATTTATACCGGGAAAACCGTTTAGCATAGAGACATACGATGTTAATGTTGCGGCCACCAGCATAATAAATACGAAGTTTCAACCTTTTCTTGGATCAATTTAACATATTAAATTCAATATGTCCGTTCTTGTTTTATAACCAAGCTACCTGCGTTTTTCTAGGTTCATTCCTCAAGCTAAGAACTTTGGCGTGTAAATTGTAATTATTAGATAATATCTGAAAATGTTTAAAGTCCTATCGTACTAATTGCAGCACATAAAACGCCACTGATTTAATGATAATAATTTTTAGCACAAAGCTATACAAGGGTTATCCGTATTCTATCCACCGCGGGTAAATAAATCCTGGATTTTAGCATTGTAAGTCCAGAAACTTACCACCGCTTCACCCTCTGATTCGACATCCTGAATTGAGTATAATAAAGACAAACGTTGTGAAATGGCATCTGCATTTTTTGTTTTTGTTTTTGGAATTTCGCGCAAAGCTACACGAGGGCTATCTGCGCTAGCCGTCCCTAATTTAGCAGTG
>NW_013666454.1:235765-254449 GCF_000517525.1 Limulus polyphemus
CAGCTAGTCATCACCAGCCACCGCCAACTCTTGGGCTACTCTTTTACCAACGCATCTGCATTCAACCGTGATAATATTAATAGTCTAAACCGAAAATTTAGAACGAAATATTGGTAAGAAATGGCCAAATATCGAAGAATACTTGCAAACATATTATTGCAATTATATCTTAAAATGCTTTCTCCTTAGTCTTGGGTTTAATTAAACCTTCCTAACGAGTTTCTTTTTCCACATAAATTTTAATTCACTAATGTTCGTAAATCCGCATAAATCACATTCAACTCGTAGTAAAAGAAAAGCAATTTCTTGAAATAAAGGATGCTTAATGGTTTAACAGTATATTATTTTATATCACGGAAATAACGAACAAGGATGCCCATTAATCTTGATTAAAATTTCAAAGATTCACATTAGAAAGAGTAACGTCAGGCAGAATAATAGGATGTAACAACTGTAAAACATTGGCCCCCAAGCATAGTAAAAAAAAAAAAGAGTCCTAATATTTGTTGAATTCAATAGAGTTTATTAATAAAATGATAACAGTGTATTAACCTAAGGCTAGAAGAAAAACAGATTCGGAAAGAAAAGACTGCTTTTGTCGTAATTAACATTTATAAGTTTTGATTGTGAATATTCCGTCCATTTTGCTTATAATTTCCGGCTATTTAACTAATGGATATTTTAAATTAATCTGCAATCTATCCTAACGGTACAGCAAAAGTTTTTATTCAGTAACTTTACGTTTCTGATGAAAAATTCGGAACTTGTTAGTGCATATAGGTATATTACAGTACTTTTCATGACTTTATAAAAAATTGCCATAAGAATATAATTACTAAATAGGGGACTCATTCTTGTATTAAACTTGAAAATAACAAGGAAATTTTAAAGACTACTTAAAAGCCTTTTTCTTGGAATATATAATGGGTTATGCCGGAAATATAGTAACGTTTCCACATTTGTTTGTTTGTTTGTTATGAATTTGGCGCAAAGCTACACGAGGGTTATCTGCGCTAGCCGTCCCTAATTTAGCAGTGTAAGACTAGAGGGAAGGCAGCTAGTCATCACCACCCACCGCCAACTCTTGGGTTATTCTTTTACCAACGAATAGTGGGATTGATCGTACATTATAACGTCCCCACGGCTGAAAGGGCGAGTATATTTGGTGTGACGGGGATTCGAACTGCGACCCACAGATTGCGAGTCGAGTTCCCTAACCACCTGACCATGCCGGGCCCTTCCACATTGGAAACACACTAGACTAATGAAACATAATATTCAAAACTTGATAACATCTGGAAAGTTTTATCTGAATACAATTATAAAATCATTAAGTGATTAGTTATGTGCGCATCTCAATGCCGTTTCAACGTGTGTCGCACGTGCATCTCGCCCAGGTTTGATAAAGTTTTGGTTTGTTGCTCACTTGAATAATTAAAAATTTTTGTTTCATTATAACAGTTTTGGCTGCTGGTACCATTGCTGTCTTTTGGTAACATTGGTGTCTGTTGGTGGCGGACGAATATTTTTGATAAGATTAAACCCGAATGAGCTAGTTGTCTCTGATTTAGATTAGAGGGAAAACAGTTAGTCAGCAGCGCCCATAGACAAATCTGGAGCTACTCCAATGAAATAGAGGGATTTGACAAAGCGTGGAGTGCGATTTTGCGGCAACGGGACGTGAATAATGGATCATCGGGTCCACAATCTGGCACGCTCACCACTAATCCACACACGACTCACAAAATTGAAGACTTACAGAGCTTGTTTTTCAGGTTTTTGAAACCGAACAACAAATACAAAAAAGTGGTATTCATCTTGGTGTATTCGGTACCATATTTACGTGGTTGTATACAAGATATGAGCCAGTTGGCGTGCGCGCTCTAAAGCAGGGTCTTTGGAATGTGAATCACGTCACACAATAATCGACAAAATATTGCACAGTATGCACTTTAGAACAACTTAAAAGATTTATATCGAGAAAACACTAAGTAATACAATTTGTGAGTCTAGTTGAAGGTCGAGAAAACCTGCACCAGTTCCAAATTTTCTGCGCAACACAGCATACCCCTTTTGGACCTTTGTACAAAACACCAGAGTGGGTAGCAACGTCACGCAGAGCCCTTCACAAGTGAGTCAGTTTCATATGTCTACAACTGATCGACAGTTTTATTGATGGTTCGTGTATAATGTATGGAAACATTAGGATGAATTGACGTATGCATCTTATTGTAGTTTCGAAAGCGAATTTAGTGATCTTGAGATATTTAAACCCATTTTTTAACGATCTTCCGTTGGTCAATAAGGACAAAACTTTACAGTGAAGTTGTAAGAGTTGTTTTAAGAACTGCAAACGTATGTACGATTGATATGAAAGATTAGAGACAGTAAAAAAAAAGCCATCCATCATGTTAGACTAATCGAGTTATATGTAAATTCGAGGGACCGAAATGTTATGTTGTGATTCTCACTCAAGAGGCTTTGTTACCCTACTGGTGTTTTATGTTTTATCAACTTAAAGTTGTCTTGTTTTTGTTAATATAACAATAATTGACGGAGTGAATACAAATTTTGTTAACAATTACTGACCTTAATAGTTAGTTGCTAAATAGATATCGAGTGTTTTAGGAAGCAGAAATTTGTGTATTAAAAATATATGAAAGTTTATAGGAAATCAGTTAAACGAGGGTTGATCCACAGTTACAGGTAATGTGTAACATACTTTCTTATTATGAATATACCTATGCCATGTTTTACTATTGCTATGTATTTCGTAGCTGAAGTAATATTTGTTCTAGAATTATTCCCTTTTGAAGTGGTCTAGCCTAAGTGTATGCTACATATACACATGCTAGCACCTGTTGCGTGTTCCAGAAGAATCGATAAACGAACGTTAATTGGACAACTAGGGTATATATATACTGCTCACGACAGTGTCGCACAAATCCTAGCGTAGACGAACTGTTCAGTATATATATTTCTTGTATTTGGACAATGTTTAGAACAAATGTTTTAATTCGTATGTAGTGCAGTAAGCAGCCAATATTTTCAGTAAACTTCAGTAAATATCTTTTGACCGAAAGCTCTTTCTCGCTGCATTTTAGACATGCATAAAGTTTCCACACTTCTACAAACAATACAGTCTTGGCGGCAAGAACAAAGGAGTCGTTTCCGGTTACCAGTCTCGGTTGCAAGTCCTGAGAAAGTGATCCACAGTAAGGACAATCTTTCGCTGCTAAGGAAAGGTGTCACCGAAGAGCAAGAAATGCAGGTGGTTGTACCCATGACGGCTCAGAATCAATCTTCTCTCGCATATCTCCAGAAAAAGCTCGGAGAGAAATTCTGCGGAGCAGTTTGCGATATTCGAGACAGTCCAATGCGGATAATAAAGGTAATCCTAGCAGTGTAATGTAATCCTAATAGCTTAATTTCATGACAGATTTGTTAAGTTCGAGAACTTTCTGTCTGACCTTCTATATTTCTGTCTGTCTATCCAATATACTTTCAGATGTGTTTTTGTATGAAATGTTGATGATAAATAAATACCAACAAATAGACAGATGGTTTGTGCTAAGCTTTTAGAATATTATTTTTCTTTGTCTGAGACTCTATAGAAAGAGCCCCCCCCCCCAGTGGCACAGCGGTATGTCTGCGGACTTACAACGCTAGAATCCGTGGTGGGCAGAGTACAGATAGCCCATTGTGTAGCTTTGGGCTTAATAACAAACAAACAAACCATAGAAAGAAACAGAACAAGCCAACATATTTTTTATGAAAGATCTATTTACGATTTAGCGTAAATCCACACAATGGATTATCTGCGCTCTGTCGGATTTGAACGTTGTAAGTCCCTAAACTAATCATTAATCCACCGTGGGACCTTTGTGAAGAAAACCTGATTTTGATTTGTCGTCATTTTCCCTCAAAATCGCATACTTTGATTTAACATCATACAAACTTCAGTAATTCAAATGTAAAAGTCATGTTGCATCCTTTACGCAAAAACATTATTTTAAAACATTGAAACTTTCATACAAAACTATGACTTATGTTTTCAGTTATTACAAAAAAAGTAAAAAGAAATCCGATATCAATATTAACGAAAATGTATCGAACAAGACAATGTGAATAAACATCTAAGAGTCAACAACTAGGCATTGAACTATAAGAAGACTTGATACTCGAGAAAAATAAATTTAACCTAAGCTGAGGGTCATCACTTTATAACGCTTAGTCAATTTTAACATAAACTGACGGATATCATTTTATAACCCCTAGTAAACTTTAACTTAATCTGAAGGTTTGCACTTTATAACCCTTAGTAAAATTTAACTTAATCTGAAGGTTTGCACTTTATAGCCCTCAGTAAACTTTAACTTAAACTGAAGATTTGCACTTTATAACCCTTGGTAAATTTCAACATAAACTGAGGGTCATCGTTTTATAATGCTTTGTAAATTTGAACTTAAACTGAAGGTTTGCACTTTATAACCCTCAGTAAACTTTAACTTAAACTGAAGGTTTGCACTTTATAACCCTTAGTAAATTTCAACATAAACTGAGGGTCATCGTTTTATAATGCTTTGTAAATTTGAACTTAAACTGAAGGTCTCCACTTTAAAATGCATTGTAAATTTGAACTTAAACTGACGAACATCATTATATAGCCCCTAGCAAATTTAAACCTAATCTGACATCATGACTTTTCATGATGTATCATATATTTGACTTTTGACATCTTTACAATTTAAAAGACGCAATAAGTTCGTATTTAAGACTATTTATGCTCCGACATTGATTTGTTTGTTTGTTTGAATTTATGCACAAAGCTACACAATGGGCTATCTGTGCTCTGCCCAACACGGGTATCGAAACCCGGTTTCTAGCGTTCTAAGTCCGCAGACATACCGCTGTGCCACTGGGGGGCTTCGACATTGAAAAATGTATTCAACAAACTTTATACACAGTGCATCAAAATTTCAGATAGAAATGTCGAAAGATGTCGTTATATATATAATATTTGATTTATTTAATAAAAACTGAGATACCCGTTCTTCCACACTGTTTCACGTCATTCATTGATTGATAGCCATTGGCCGCAGAAGTATCTTACAGGATGAAGTTGAAAGGTCATGTGTCAAAGTAGGAAGAGGGTATAACTCAAGAAATGGCTCTTCATATCAACGTTATGATGACTTCATCTGAGTTTATGTATTATTGCAATAGTGGCGGCCATTATTTTCATTGCATTCTCCCATAGAGAGTGTTAACGCACTCTCTGAGATATATAAGATGTTTGTGTGCCCTCCATCGCACTGTGTGTATGTTGTGTAATAGAAAATTTAATGTGTGTATTTTCTTATAGCAAAGCCAGACTTGGCTATCTGCTGTGTCCACAGAGGGGAATCGAACCACTGATTTTAGCTTTGTAAATCCGAAGACTTACCGCTGTCCCACCAGGGCACGCAAAATATAATAGTTTTTTTGTTAAAAACGTGGCGCTATCTAGGAATGTAGTTAACGTTATGTTACCTCACAAATAATGAATGTTCAATAACAGCAAAAATGGGGATGGAGGGATAGTGAGCCCCCATAATATGGCCTTTGTTCCAGACTATCAGCCCACAAAATTTAGTTGAGATTAGCCCAGAGGCCTAGGAATAGTTAGATAAGGGACAAGCAGACAGACACAGAGATTTTTGTGCTTTATATATATAGAAAAACAACCGCATGAGTAAATTCAAGCTTATTTTAGGGAAGATATGTTATTCCAAGTTTAAAGAAACTGCTTCTAATATTGAAGATAAAAGCTTATGTTATCTTAACATTTCTATATAACTGAACTTTGATCTCTGTGATGAATTAAATACAAGTAAATATGTTATACTTTGTCGTAAAGGAACTCATTTTCCAAGCTCCTACAAACTGGCTTTCAATATAGGAGAAAATCTCTGCCGTGTAGCAATATTTAAATAGTTAGTTATATGTATGACCGTTGTCCTCTGTGATGAAGTTAATCAACTGAATGTGTTCATGCTAATTATTTCTCATTTTGCAAGAAGAAAGTTGACTTGAAATATTCAAGAGCGAACCTTCGTTAATACCTAAAGTGAAAAGCAATAACAAAGAAAATCTTCGATATATATTTGCAATTACTAGCGAATGTTATAATAATAGCATGAAGCCCCAACTAACATGCCCTTTGTTCCAAACTATCAACCCATTAAATTTGGATGAGATTGGCCAAGCGACTTAGGAGTAGTTAGGTAACAGACAAACAGACAGACACAGATATATTTTTGCTTTATATATATAGTAAAAAACGACCGCACAAGCATATTCAAGCTTATTTTGAGGAAAATATGTTATTCCACTTAGGAAAATTGTAAATACTAACGAATGTTATAATAATATCATTTATTGACTTGTTTGCGTCTTTATTTAGTTTGTTTGTTTGCTATTAAGCACCAAACTACATAATGGGCTATCTGCGCTTTGTTCACTACAGGGAACTGGAGCTCAGTTTTGAGCGTTGTAAGTACATAAGCTTACTAATTATCACATCAAAATAAACTTTATGATTGTTTTACCCTTTCCCTTAAAGTCGCATAATATTGCTAGGAATTCTACCACATTTTGAGAACACCCACTGCACCCTGTCAAAAGTATTTTCATCCATGTTATTCTCTGTGTCTTATTTAACATATAAAGTTAAGTTTGTATCTGTTTGTTCGCACCTTTCAACCATATGTTCCTTATATATTTTAACATTTCTTGATCAATCAGCACCAAACTTGACATAGTGATGTAGGATAACACAAGAAAGGTCATGAAAAGGTCGGGGGGTTGGACCCCCTTCTTCTATATAAATAGATATCAGTATGCGTGTGTATCTGTTCCTTATACGTTTACACATTTCTTGATCAATAAGCACCAGACTTGACACAGTGATACAGGATATTGATGACATGAGGAAGGTAATGAGGGAGGATTGGATCCGCATCTAATTTCATATTGATAGAATTCTTGAAAACAGTATGTATTTGTTTTCGTAATGGGTACCTTATGTATTTTTATTGCACTTTTAATGTTTATTATGTTAAAAAAAATAGAAGTTTTTATTTCACCAGTCCTCGGACGGGTACCACAGATAGTTTTCCATAATTTAAACTGGTAGAATTTCTTTTTTGTGGGGGTGGACTGAAACAATACTATTCAAGAAGAACCAACAAAAGTAATGAAATAAGATAATATACAATGTTAATTTCACATTGGATCAAGAGAACGACTTAAAGTAAACCCTGTAAATCTAACTTTCTTAAATACGTTCAAAATATAAGGGGGTTTAAAAAGCACTAAAAAAGTGATCTCTGTAATAATAGTAAGTTAGCTAAAAATAACTTTCATTGTTATAATTACTAGACATTCGTGAGTGATTGAGTTGGTGTTTGTTGTATTTCTACCCAGACAACATCAATATATATTATTTCACGTATAAACGCCTAACCATATGTTTTCTAGACCCAGATTAAAGTAAAATCGATTTACGAATTTTAAGTGAAACAAAATGTTTTTTTCATTCTGACTCAAATGATGGATACGATTCATAAATCTCTAAGAAGCAACGATTCAATCACAGATATATGAATAGATAGATAAACAGGCTCAGATAGATAGAAATTTTTAAAACAAAGAAAACGTGTTTTCTGTGCCGGCTGCAGTGTTTGGTTTTGTTGGAAACACAGGGATGAATAAAATCGGATTAAGATAATCCTTTAACATCCTTCGGAAACGCTGTTGCCATGTTTTTATACAGGCTGGAAAACTTTATCTTTCATAAGTAGTATCTCTTGTGTGACACGCCCCTAATTTTGTTTTGCACTATATTTATTATATATATATATATATATATGAACCACTCGAACTAGCACGCGGCAACAAGGTTGTCAGGTTCAATTGCAGGTAAAAGTGGGTGGAGTTCTAGTCTTACTATGTACACACTCTAAGCACTTTCCAGGAAATACGAGGGCAATCAGCTGTAAGTTAGTTTACTTTAAGTATAATAAAGCAATTGTTGCAATATTAACAACAACAAGAATAAAAAAAGAGTCTGTCAACAGAACGAAAATGTTGCGATAAACTCAGATTACTCGGGAGCGAATGGCCATCATAAAATATAACCCATGTATTTCAGAGGTTTGGTTTTATCTATTGTTACAGGCTGTTTTTCCCCTTTTTAATTTAGACATTTGTATTAATGTTGGATAATGAGAGCTTTGACATCACGTGATGAACGTGTAGCTGAATCTCTGGAATTTTCTTGAAAATTTAGAGAACGATTTCAGCAGAACATAAACACGAGTTACACTGAAGAGGAAATTGATTGATCTAGTGAGCTTGTTGCAGTGCTGAACTGATTATTGAGACAATGTGTTTTTTAGTTATTTGTCTGTTACTTTAGGGGATAAGAGAAAGTGTGGTATGTACGCAAGAAGCTAACAATAAGTTAAATTGTTTTAATTTATCGTCCACTATGTTCAGGTGTTCTAATCTACTATCCTCGGACAGTAACTTACATACATATTTATAAAGTATGGAATGTGGTACTTTCATCTGAAGTGGGCACATAATAATGAGGTCTTTCTTCAAGAAGAACACTTTTAGTAAGAAACGATCATACCCTAAAACCAATTGCTAAATAAACTTAAGTATGAAAAGAGATTATTGCTACACGTAAAATCCTCATAAAGGATATTATGTATGAGCATAAACACCTAAAACCAATTGCTAAATAAACTTAAGTATGAAAAGAGATTATTGCTACACGTAAAATCCTCATAAAGGATATTATGTATGAGCATAAACACCTAAAACCAATTGCTAAATAAACTTAAGTATGAAAAGAGATTATTGCTACACGTAAAATCCTCATAAAGGATATTATGTATGAGCATAAACACCTAAAAAAATTATCTTTTTTAGTTGACTTTATAACAAGGATATTTTGAACACCTATAATTTTCCCATCTTCCAGATAATTAACAATAATTTTTGCACTTTGATTACCTTTTTCTTAACGTTAGGTTTCAAAAGATATGCATCCTAATTGGGAAGACTGCGTTGTAGCAATATGGATCACATTGAATAAAACAAGACAATGAAATATATTTTTGAATTTTCAAAATTATTTCAGTAGTAGAAAAACAATGATGTATTAGTTAAGTTTTGAACTATTGCTTAACTTTTTCACTTGTTCACTGTTAAGGAAAATGAAACTACCATTACTGTAATTCAAATCGTGTCATCCATAAAACGAAGTTCCATCATTAAACTGGAACTATGTGATTAAGTTTGGTTTACTTTGAATTTCGCGTAAAGTTACACTAGAACTATCTGCGCCTGGTAATTTGTAATTTAACAGTGATAAACTAGAATGAAGGCAGCTAGTCAACACCATCCTCCGCCAACTTTTGGGTTACTTTTTAACCAACGAATAGTGGGATTGACCTTCACATTATAATGCCCCACAACTGAAAGGGCTAGCTTGTTCGGTGATGGGGATTCGAACCGCACTCTTCAGATTGTGAGGCGAGTGCCCTAACCATCAAGCTATACTGGACCGTGTAACAAATGAAAATACAAATGTGTCATTAACAGAATTGAAAGTGTGTCACTAAATCATGATCTAGCTTTCTGATGAAAAATGTTTGTCTAAAATAACAAAACAATCTTCTGCTGATCTTTAATTAGACCATTATTAAATCCAGCGAGAAAATTAAGGTTGTGCATTTCCTTTTTCATATTTTTTATATTGACTCCGTAAAATGTGAGATAGTTTTTGTTCTATAAAAAAAATATTCTTTCAATTTTAAATGGTTTCTAACTTTAGTTACTATAAATCACTAGTTTTGGGTAAACTTTAATGAAAATCATAGCCTATTGATGACAATATTTTTCCATAATCAAAATATGTATTTCTTCTATCGTTGCCACGTACTTATTTTTACATCTAGGCTGCTGCAAGTGGAAATCTTGAAGAACTTGACAGACTGATGACTGGTGATGAAAAACGTCTGAATTACCGTGATAAAAAAGGTCGTACGGCTCTGCATCATGCTGCATCACAAAATAGAGTCGAGTGTGTTCAATTTATCCACGAACATGGGGGAGGTAGGTTTGTTTCATTCAGAATTTCACGTAAATAATTATATTCAAGCATTCATCTTCTCTTCGGCTATGACGTGCTAATCCAATAACCCAAATATTGTGTTTTTTTACAACGCACTCCTAATAAAGTTACTACATTGACGAAAATATGGAAAGACAAAAATGGCAAATCCAATTTCGTTTTCTCACACTAACATAACTTAACATTTTTTTTTTAGTTCATCATAACAAACGTCTTTTGAGAACTATGACTGATTTTTTATTCAACACCTAAGTTAACACAGGAATTGTGTATTTCTTGTGACTTTTCTTAGAAATCAATGTCGTTTCGTTTGGCATATCCCGTACGTTATTAAAGTGAACGATACATTGTGGCACGCGCACTTGATATCCTGTTGGAAGGTTTCATACATCTCAATTTAGCGAATTTAGGTTTTTGTATATTACAGAAATTGTTTGTTTGTTGGGGATTAAGCTCGAAGCTACGCAATGGGATATCTGTACTCTGCCCACCACAGGTATCGAAACCCGGTTTCCAGCATTGTAAGTCCGCAAACATACCGCTGTACCATTGGGGGGCATTTACAGAAATAATGTGGGTATTAGAAGTGGTAACTATTCAACTATGGTAATGTTTTTTTCTGCACAAGAAAGATTCAAAACAAATCATAAGAATAATCCAATGAATCACTATATTACCTTACTAAACATAAAATCAGATGCTACTACCCATGGATTCCTTTGTGACAGCGCCACATCGTGGTGAAATGACAAAACAATAGTCAGATACAATTAATAATTTGCTAAACAATTAATCTATTTAAATCCCAATGTTGTGATGTGTGAACAATTGACGAGAACGAAACTTAACGCTAATATAAAAGTACACTGATAAGCATCATGAACGTTGAATATTATTATTATAAATGAGATTACTCTGATTATTACAATCAACAATGAGTGTTCTGAATATTGATAACACTAACTAAATATTGTGAATGGTAAGAAGATTGACTGGTATATGCTATTTAATGAGAACTGATAACACTTGCTAAGTAATTTGAATGCTAAGAAGATTGACTGGTATTGTGAATGTTAAGAAGATTGACTGGTATATGCTAATTAATGAGAACTGATAACATTTGCTAAGTATTGTGAATGTTAAGAAGATTGACTGGTATATGCTATTTAATGAGAACTGATAACACTTGCTAAGTAATTTGAATGTTAAGAAGATTGACTGGTATATGCTATTAAATGAGAAATGATAACACTTGCTAAGTATTGTGAATGTTAAGAAGATTGACTGGTATATACTATTTAATGAGAACTGATAACTGTAAAACATAAAGCCGTCTCTAATTTAGTGGTGATTGAATAAAGGGAAGGCGGCTAGTTAACATCAGCTACTTCCAATTGTTGGGCTATAACGAAAACTGGGATTAACCGCCACACTATAACGCCCCCACGGCTGAAAGGGAGAGCATGTTCGATGATGGGATTCGTATCTGCCACCCGTATAATGTGAGTCGAGCGCCCTAACCATCAGGCCATGGCAAACCTGATGAACACTGAACTGTTAGGAGGGATAAACTTGTTCTAATAAAGAATAAAAATACTTTTAAAAATATTTAATAAACTTAACTTATAACAATTCACCAGCTTACATAAGCTTTTGTTACAATTTGTCCCCTAGTGCCTCCGCGGTAAGTCTGTAGGCTTAAATAAAAATAAAATAAAATCGGGTTTCGGTATTCTTTTCTATTAATATTGTTTCAAAAAAAAGCACACTTTAGTAAGAAGATATTAAACTACGTAAGTTTACTGAATATAAACATATATTGTACACACGATTCGCCAAGTGAAAAATTATGTACTTCTACAAGCTTAAAGATGGGCGTGGCCTAGTGGTTAGCGAGCTCGTAGCGTAAGTCCAAGGGTTCATGATTCGCAGCTTTTTATCACAAAATCGCGCTCAGCACTTTTGGGCCGTGGACTGAGTTAAATCCTGCTATTTGGCCAAACAAGAGCAACTCTAAAGTTGTGATGGGGTGTTTTTGACAAGCTTCCATCTCTTTACTCTTAGTCGATCAGCTTAAAATTGAGGGCGGCTACTAACTATTCGTGTAGCTTTGCACGATAATTTTGAAACAAACATGTTAAGATGAGCTTAAAATATCGACATTTTCTGTGTTCATGAGAACTAATTGAATTTCTCCATAGTCTAGTGAATATTTTCAGAATTTTTACGGCAAGCTGGGAAATGGTTGGTGACTTATTTATTACCAGATGGAAAAAAAAAATCCTAGGCTTAGTGTGCACCATTGACAATAGTTGCTAAGTAGACTCAAACCAAAAATCGAAAACGAACTAATTATAACAAATGTCAAGCTAAAAAGGAGTTATTTATAAAAGTTTGCGACGCACTAAAAGTTAGTGTGTGAAGTAGAGCAGAGAATCCAATTTTCTTTTCTGATTGTGGACCATCATTTTATAAAATCAGGATCCTTATTTTTTATCAAGAATATGTTGTATAGTGTTTGTTCTTTGTTATAAGGAAATAAACTCTGTACATTAGAGTTTTGGAAATGCTATACAACAAACTTAACTGAATTTTCAATTTAAATTTATTATTTTTGATTTGATTCTAAATTTATTATTTTTTAATTTATTGAATGTTTCTCTCATCAAAATATTTGTGATCATTATCAAGTCCGGATCGAAGAAAAAAATTGTTTCAAGCTCGTTTCAGTGGCTCCCTGCTTTTTCTGCCCCCAGAGGTTGAGAGCAACGAATTACTGTTTAATTCTAAAAAAAGAAAAAAAACGACTTTTATTTATCTTGTCCCCAGTGGTTGAGAGTGACGAATTACTGTTTAATTATAAAAAAACGACTTTTATTTATCTTGTTCCCAGTGGTTGAGAGTGACGAATTACTGTTTAATTCTAAAGAAAAAACGACTTTTATTTACCATGCCCCTCAGTGGTTGAGAGCAACGAATTACTGTTTAATTCTTAAAAAAAAACGACTTTTATTTATCTTGTCCCCAGTGGCACTGCGGTATGTCTGCGGACTAACAACGCTAGAATCCGGGTTTCGATACCCGTGGTGGGCACAGCACAGATAACTCATTATTTAGCTTTGTGCTTAACTTCGAACAAATCATTTTTTTTTCATATCGTTCACTACCAGTGGGTTTCAGATATTGCATAATTCCGGTTAATTTTATCTTTTTTCCTCTTACAACATTTATTATAATGAAGTGATGAAAAATTAGGTAAAACCTTTTATTTTCTATGTACGATACGTAGGATAACCCAGTAGTGTGATTAATTGCTATACTAACGGTATATTTGTTTTATTTTTGGGGTGACTCACGTGTTATCATAGATCCTGTAACCATCAAAGGCATACATCCAGAAGCAATTTGGAGCAAAAAAAAAAAGAAAGATTAAGAATCCAGCCGACTTCAAGGGACATCATTGTATCTTTACTGCTTCTCAGGGTTGCACGGCTATGATGCATTTATTATAGTATGTGACGTGAGAAAGGCCGGGTTGTGAAGAAGTACCACCAACGACAGATTACATAAGAAGACCGATATGATAAACTACGTGGAGATTAAAACAAACTAACAATTAAGAGATTAATAGCTCGGCTCTCACCCAAAGTTTTATAATTACACCAAAAAATGCTAAAAATGAGTATAACTGTTGCTAAGGAGAGAGAAATGAGTAATGAACGTTCTGATAAAAGATTTGACCACACATTTATTTTTCCATTACAGCGATTTCACGAATTTATATATATTTTTTAATTTCTAGTTTTTTTCAGCAATGAAGCTACATTTAGTTGTCAATAACGTTAATATGTATAAATAAGCCAGTCTGATCCCTGCAACTATAATGTTTACAACGGGTTTTGAACTACATGTATGCGTGTGTCCCCACAATGTACGTGATAATCTTATTACAAGTATAGAGATAGGTATCTATGGGTGTAATGAACGGATCTGTAAAAGTGCTTTTAAAACAGGTGTACTTTATTTGAGTTATTATTAAACTGTGTATTAGCCATTATATATATATATATAGCTGCTATATTAGTAGGATTATTATGCGCAAGGCAGCAGTATCAAGGCACTTACTACAAAATGTGATGACCTTGGTAGTTATTAGGAGCGCGTTTTAGTGGCATTGCGCCTCGAATGCCTAGTCCGTTCTACGAAAGAATTAAGAACGAACGTTATGTATGAACTTTAAATTTCTACTAGATTTCCATGATGGAATTTTAATGTTCCAATAGGATCTCATAGATCTGTTTGTTTACTTTGTTGGATTTCGCGCAAGGTTACATGAGAGATCTATGCCAGTTGTCCATTGTTTTGAAGTGATAGACCATAGGGAAGGCAGCTTTTAGGATATTCTTGGGGTATTTATCCATCAATTTTATAATGCACTTGTTGACACGAAGTGTAGAGCGCGATTTTTTTTGCTAGTAACGGGGCTCAAACCACAAAATCTCAGCTCCACAGTTTGGCACGCCAGCGGGCCACTCTCGGCTCAGATGTTGTAAAAGTTTGGCAAATTACCGTAACGACGAAACTTCAGTTTTTTATTAAAGTCTTCAGTGAGCATATTAGATTTTCGTGATTTCAACGTTTCAGTGTTTCCTGATGCCTTCCTTAAGGTTGGTAGGTTTTTACGATGACAACAATTTAATACAAATACTTAATTTTTTGTGCTTAATTAAAAGAAACTTCACTTGACCGTTTTATAGAACTAATTGTTAAACCATATATTTGCTAAACTTGTTTTAGTTGGTTTTATCTTGAGTATTATGTATAACATCATTTTTACATTGCAGATATAAATGCCCAAGATTATGACGGTAACACAGCACTCCATCTGGCGGTTGAAAGTAATGCATTAGAAACAATAAGCTATCTGCTGTCCAACAAGGCTGACTCATCAATCCGTAATAATGAAATGAATGGTCCAATTCATTTAGCTACAGAGTTAAATAGAGTTGAGGTCCTCGAGGTAAAGTGGCTTTGTTCTTACAGTTTTAGTTTTAAACAGTGACGTAATTTATGACACTTTCGGGGAGGGGGCAAAGCTGTGCCACTAATTAGAACATTCGCTGTGCTATAATTATTTTATTCGTCTGTAAAGAAAACTTCAACAACCGTACATGGGATTATATCATATTTTGCAAAATCTAAGGGGGAATAAACCAAGGCTGGGAGGCAATGTCTCCCCTTGCCCCATAACAAGTGAAGCCCCTGGTTTTAAAATTAAAACACGGTAAAATTATAAATTATTTGATAAAACTGAACATCAATCGTCTTAATTTTGAGGTTAAAATAATATAAATATGATATATATATATATAACATGGAAGTTGGAATGACGTTGTCAGTAAGACAAGTTTCTATTTATGTGTTTAGTTGTATCACAATTAGTACATTAAATTTACATATATATTGCAGTACAATCCGTACCGAATTGTGTTATACAACGTTTCTCAGTGAAAATCGCTCAGATTTCATGGAACAAGCTGATACTTTAATTTCAGGAAATGGTAAATCATAAAAGTCAGGTGGACACATGCCTACGAGGAAAGCATGGCCGACGGGCACTACATGTGGCAGCCATATATGACCATGCTGACTGTGCGAGGATACTGGTAAGCTGTAAATCTTATGTTGTTTATTTATCGAGTGGAATATTTTCATTTTAGAATTTAAATACATTTTTTCACGTCTTGTCAAAATGCAGGCAACATTTAACCTTATAAGGCCACAAAGTATAAGTGATTTCATAAATAATCCGTTGTTAGGATAAGCAGAGTAAACTGAAAGGACCCACTACTGTCCGTTTTGGGTGGCGTGAGTGATCTGGTATGAATGTTACTCTACAAGAAGATCAAACTGTTCTTATGTTTGTATATTTTTTTCTTTTAGGAATAAGTAACGCAATACATGTAGTCTTATTTCTTTCTATTACGCTGGATACAGTAATGTCGAAACTTCAACTTCAAGGTTAAAAATGATTCAAAGGGAATGAATGTATAAAACAAATGTTCATAAATGAGAAAAATTCTTTCAGACAAAATCAACTGTAAATGTAATATGAAAATCGCCGATTTAAAAATGCAATAAGTCCATGGTCTAACTGTTACAAGTGTGACGTTGATAATGGACAACATTATCACATGACGTCTAATTTGAAATGCAGAATTTCTAAACTGCCTAATAACCATGTTGTGACAATTAGCCAGAACATATTTTGTTAAATTTTTATAAGGTAACATGCTTGAAAAATTTACTCATCGTCCTTTTATTCATGTGCCGAATTTACCTCGCCAAAAGTCCATAATAACTTTAGCAAATAATGGTGTTTGGCTATAAAACAATGTCTAAATCACTAGAGATTTGAATATTTGTATTGCAACCTGAAGAGTTTTCAAGATATTTAGATATTTATACGCGGCTATAATTCAAGAGATAGTGTCGTTTCGCTTGGTGTCTCACATATAAGGCATTCCTTACATTACATAAGTATACTAGGATTGCTCCATGACATGGTTTACATACATACGTACATTAGGATTTTTGCATGACATAGTTTACATAAGTACACTAGGATTGTTTCATGACACAGGTTTCATATGTACACTAGGATTGTTGTATGGCATAGTTTACATAAGTACACTAGGAGTGTACTTATGTAAACTACGTCATGTAACAGTCCTAGTGTACTTATGTAAACTACGTCATACAACAGTCCTAGTGTACTTATATAAACTACGTCATGTAACAGTCCTAGTGTACTTATGTAAACTACGTCATACAACAGTCCTAGTGTACTTATATAAAGTACGTCATGTAACAGTAGGACTGTTACATGACGTAGTTTACATAAGTACACTAGGACTGTTGTATGACGTAGTTTACATAAGTACACTAGGACTGTTACATGACGTAGTTTACATAAGTACACTAGGACTGTTACATGACGTAGTTTACATAAGTACACTAGGATTGTTTCATGACAGAGGTTTCATATGCACACTAGACTGTTACATGACATAGTTTATATGATTATGGTAGGATTGTTACATGACATAGTTTACATACATGAGTATACTAGGATTGTTGTATGACATAGTTTACATATGTACACTAGGATTGGTCTATGACATAGTTTACATATGCACACTAGACTGTTACATGACATAGTTTACATACGTACACTAGAATTGTTGTATGATTATGGTAGGATTGTTACATGACATATTTACTATATATATATATATATATATATATACAATTGTTGCATGACACAGTTCTTTTAATCCTTTTTGCTGTCATCCTATTTTCAAGTTTAAACGTTGGTCGAAGAAATGTATTTTTGATAGTTTTCCAAGATGTTTAACTATCTCTATGGGAAGATCCAACTTGTAAACAATTCTCCGGAGTCGTTTAGTTAGCTCTGATAAAGGGAATCACCGACATAACAAGAATGTCTTGTACCTGTTTCTGAGTGGTGTTTGCAATTCATCTTCTGGTTGTTGTTTTTATTTCTTCAACGCTCAAAATGTTGATGATATATCCAAGGTTTTTTGTGCTGCACATACAATCAGTACGATGTAATTTATCTCCATTACACCAGTTTGATACTGCCTCAAACGCTGTAGTAGAGCATTACATAAATATCCGTGGAATACCGACTACAATGAATATTATATCCGTAAACACACTGTATGTTTCTTAGAATCACCTATGATACAAAAAGTACGTCCAGAATTTAGATGGGTCCGTGGCGAAATTTTGAAAACTTGTGTATAGCTACAATTTCCGCGAAAGTTTTTCGAATGAACATAGTAAAGTTCATAATCTTAAAGAACAAGTACATTTACTATATATGTTTATAATTTATCGGTTTTACGTAGATTTTGAGGAATAATTTTATTTAGACATGTACGACGTTTCGATAGACATGTACGACGTTTCGATCGCTGGTGCAATTATTCTCAAATACTCATTGATTGAAACGTCTATTGTCAAAAGTTGTAACTTATGAAGCAATGATTATCATTAGTTATTAAATTCAAACGAAACTAAATACGTAGTGTTATCTTATTTATTTCCAATACTGACGTTAGTTTTAACACTACTGATGATATTTCGCTTACCGTTGTTTAATGTTTATTCACCTGTGTTTTCAAGTAACGTCCATTTCTTATCTTAATTAAAAGAAACCAACCAGCTATAAGTTCAGTTTTGCTGAAATGAATAAAAAAAGTCACATTGCACGATAAAGCTGCAATGGCGAAACGTTAAGGAAGCCTGAACTTGATTAAAATAAAATTTTCTGAAGTGAAGTCGTGTATAATTGTTTCAGTGTATCTAAATTACATTATAAACATATTTAAGAGTACTGTTTAAGGTTTAAGTTTTTCTTTTACGAATATGCCATTCAGCGTAGTTTGGACATTTTCAAGACCTTGCTT
>NW_013666454.1:255113-261752 GCF_000517525.1 Limulus polyphemus
AAGAACATCATAAATTCATAACTAAATTCATATGGCAAACATCATAACGCCTTTATGATCTGCTACTCACGTGAATCCAGTTTTTAAGACTTGTTTGTTTTCGTGTTCAGCACAAAGCTGCATTATGAGTTAACTGCGATGTGCCCGTCGTTAGTATTGAACCCTCGATTATAGCGTTATAAGCCCTCTCATTTACCACTGAGTCACTGGGACTTTTTTTTTAGACAGCAATTACCGTGTACCAAAAGTCTTTTCATGTACTAATGCTTCATGCAAGTCATTACAATATTATAAAAGTCTAATTATTCGTGCTTCTGACACTTGATACAGAGAACATAAGTGATATATATTTTCTTTCTTGCACTATAAATGAAACCACAACCTATTTCAGGCTTACTATTTTTTAACTATATGTGAAACAGCTCTAACAATAAAAAAACAGCATCAGAGATTAGGCCTAATAGGTTGCTTAGGGTGAAGTTTACAGAAAATTAAAATCGTTTATTGCAAAACAGATGTGGCTTAAAGAATCAGACTTTGTCTGAACACAGTAAACTTTAATATGATCTTAAAACTTGATAATGTGAAACCTTAGCGATTATCAAGTTTTACATTATTAGGCTACAGAATATTAAGTACTTGTTTTATCTATTCACAAGGCCTGGCTTAATTGTTAGGGCGCTCAACTCGTAACCTGAGGATCACAGGTTCGAATGTCCATCATCGAACATGATCGCCCTTTCAGTCGTATGGGCGTGGTAATGTTTCGGTCAATCCAACAGTTCGTTGTTAGAAGAGTAGCCCAAGAATTGGACGGTGAGTGGTGTTGACTCGCTGCCTTCCCTCTAGTCTATAAATGCTAAATTAGGAACGGCTAGCGCAAATAGCCCTCGTGTAGCTCTGCGCAGAATTCAAGAATAACCAAACCATCTGGTTCCAAACATGTTTCTATAATAATGTTTTTGCAGGTATAATACAGTCGGAATTTTTATGGAATTTGTTTCCACCATATTTGGAAGTACCTACATAATTATTTTTAACAATGTACAAAATTAGAAATCTTGTAAATTATTTAAAATAGGAATAAAAGTATCACAATAACATTTTATATTCAATTAAAAAAATGAGGAGTTTAGATGCTAATAAAACATTAGAAGTTTACCATTGAAATTAGGTTTATCATGCCTTAATTAAAATAAATATAGAAAATATCAGAAAGCTGATCATCAGAGTTGATAAATGTCACTTTTTGGTGTATTTTCATATTAATATAACAGTATTTATTTTCTGCTGCTTTAGCTAAGTCAACTGAAATGTTGCCCAAGAATTCCGTGCGATAATGGCTACTATCCAATCCATGAAGCAGCCAAAAATGGATCTGCTAATGCAATGGCAGCATTGTTGGAGTGGGGTAAGTTGAAAAATGAGATTGATATCTTCAGATGATATTGATATCTATGTTTTCTCTCTTTTGATTTGCCATAATATCAAAAAGTCTTTCTAAGGTTTCAGCTTCAAATCAAATAAGTAAAATTTTAACATCAAGCCATGAATATAGAGAAATGTAAATCAAATGGCGCTTTTAAATATTGAAACGTATTTGCAAATATTTTGAAGTTGTAAGCAAACGAATGTTTGTTATTTTTCATTATTTCTAAACTTAATGTTAGCTCATTCTCGTTTTTGTCTTTTTAGCGCAAAGCTACACAATGTTCACTGCGAAGAATCAAACCCAGGATTTTAGCGTTATAAGTTCATAAACGTATCACTGACCCATTGGGGGACTAGCTTATTCCAATTTTTAGGTTTTTTTAATGCTTTTATATTTACAGAGAAAAATAAAGTAATCGAATGTTTTCCTAACATGCAATAAAGTTAGGAAGTTTTAGTATTAGGTTATTCACTTAATAACGACGATTTTAACATCACATTTGCTGCAAATAGGGATTTACATTATTATCATTCTTTATTTATAATTATTTGAAGTAACCACTTGAAATTATTAATGTTTATCTTGTTATCTGAGAAATGCTGGATTCTAAGTTTGTTTTGTTGAATTTCGCGCACAAAATTACTTGAAGACAATCTGTGTTAGCTGTCGCTAATTTAGAAGTGATAGATTAGATGGAACGGTTACTGTCAAAACTACCCACCAGCAACTCTACCAATGAAACGTGGGATTGATGGTCACATTATGAGGGCCCCAAGGCTGAAAGGGCGTCCGTTTTCGGTAACGGAATTCGAACCTATAATCTTCACGTTGCGAATCGAGTGTCCTAACATCCAGGCTATACGAGGCCCAGGATTCTAATTAAATGTGCTTTATCATTCAAACAGTACAAACTTAAGCAATATTTCACCAGAATGAATGAATTAATCAAATTAGAAAACCCACGGTTCAGTTATAGACGCCTCTAATTTGGAATTCCTGATAAGAGAAAGACAACTAACCAGCAGCACCAGCCGTCACATTATTTATCCAAACTACAAACCCCTTTTTTTGGCTCCATGCTGTTACCTGGAATTACATTTGGTGGATTCAACATAGGATCTGTAGCTTGAGTAAACAATATCTACAGTATCAACAGTGTTGTTTCCTTACTATTTTTTACGATCCAATTTGCAGGTTTTTAAATTCCCAATTTTTTATTTATCTTGTTTACTGGCTTTTTTATGCTAAACTATGGGCAAAGGATTACTTGATATGGTAGCTAACTTTATACATTGTAATGATAATAAACCTAGCTAGTAGCTAGCTGATACGGTTCATGATGATTTACTGTAGCTATTGACTGTTTGGTCGCATTAGTTCGAGATGTAAAATGTTAAACTGTAGCTGGAGATTGTCACGGCGATTTGTTTGAGCATTTATAGTTTCTGTGTAACTAAATTCTCTCTATATAATTCATAGCAATGGGTAAATATATGCTTAGACTATGACACAACTCCCACTAAGCGCGTATAGAATTTTATCAGTAGAAAAGCAGCCTTTTCAAATACAAAACACGTTTAAAACACCGCTTTAAATAAAACATCGTATTTTTTAAAGTACTTACTCTACGAATGTGTGTAATAAAATATAATATTATGTATATTGATTTTTTTACTCCTTCGCTTCATACATAATATAGGAGTTGGCTCCCTAAAGAGTATCTACATGTTACAGTCATTTAATGTTAATATATTATTGTATTTTAATTTTTAAAGGAACACCAGATGTATGTGGGAAAGCTAACTTCTATGGATAATGATAACATCGTTTACACTGGAATTATGATGTTTTTAGTTTATGTAAAATATAGAAGAAACAAATCGACGTTTCAATACTTCCTACGACCTTCGCGTTACTTTATTATTCTACAATAGGTTTGGGTACAATATACCAAACCGTGTTTTGTTGTAGGCTGGTAAGAAAATAATGATAATAAGAAGAAGAATTTCAAACAAGCCATTTTAAGAGAATTTTGTTTCCTCGTAAGTCTAACAAGCGTGCTTTTTTGTGTATTTTTATATGTGTACAGCCTTATCAATCAATAGTAAAGGTTTTAAAGTGTTTTTTGAACTGATTCTTTACGGTTTAAAGTACTTTTTGCCCGAAAGTTCTATTAGGGGTTTATGCAAATCTTTGCAATCTCTATTATGAACCACTATCGTGGTTCATGAAATATATATATATATATATATAAATACTGTTGATTTGTTTAATCTTTCAAATTAAGTGTGGAAAGCTAATTCCTCGCTGTTCACGTGCTGCACTATCAAAAATTCTTTAGAGTAATATCATATCTTGCTTTAAAACTTACTTCTATATAAAAATAACGCCTTGGCTGTTTAACGGTATATGATAAAGACAGAACACGATCGGAACCTATTATTTTTATAGTGTATGTTATAACATTATTATGATTATGTGTAAAACATTAATTGCAATTTCATGTAAAGCTGAAGATTTATCTTGTTATGTCACACCTGTTATAATATTATGTTATATCACACCTGTTACGATATCGTGTTATTTCACACCTGTTACGCATTTGTTCACAAAGCAAGTCGTTCATGCCTACAGAATACGTTTACGTGCAAACATAAGAATTGTGGAAATAAAAACTTCAAAACAGAGAAAATAAATAAATATTTACCTTCTAAGTACAAAATAAAAAGGAAAGACTTGACATAAACTACTTTGAAACAGCTATGTACTTTCAAAACAAAAGAACGAAAGGAAAAAGATGCTGTTCGTGTTACGCTCCTTTTACTTAAAATTTATATAACTATACAACGTAACTTTCCTGCACCGTGACCGATGTAGAAACAAAGAAAGAAAGGAAAAAGATGTTGTTCGTGTTACGCTCCTTTTACTTAAAATTTATATAACTATACAACGTAACTTTCCTGCATCGTGACCGATGTAGAAACAAAGAAAGAAAAAAAATATGTTCATGTTACGCCCCTTTTACTTAAAATTAAGATAACTATACAACGTAACTCTTCTGCACCGTGACCGATGTAGAAACAAAGAAAGAAAGGAAAAAGATGCTGTTCATGTTACGCCTCTTTTACTTAAAATTTATATAACTATACAACGTAACTTTCCTGCATCGTGACCGATGTAGAAACAAAGAAAGAAAGAAAAAAGATGCTGTTTGTGTTACGCCCCTTTTCCTTAACATTAACATAACTTTACAACGTGGCTTTCCTGCCACGATACTTTTGACAGTTTGTTAACCTTTCCTTCGTGATGGACGAAGCGTGTACTTCGAACTTACCAATTAGTTAATAACGGTCTTCCGAATATGTCAACAAGGATAGGTGTAGTGGCAGCACTATCGTGATGAATCGCATAGGCCTAAAATCAAAGATTTGAGCCTTCACAACATTATAATTAGAAATAAAACGAAAGTGAGTCAAATTAAACACATTCATCTTTATTTTACATTTCAGACATTATTAAATTTCCAAATATCATGATTCGCGAACGTTCATATCGAGTAATGATGGGGAGAATAACTCAGCACGTGAATGAAGGTACAATGAATATTTTTTTCTACGACTCCATCTGTTCTTTATTTTTGGGAAACCTTTTTTCTCTTTAACACTTGACTTCTTGAAGGACAATAGAGCTCATTTTCTATCTATGAAGGCATGAAAAATAGGCCAGAAATAATTAACTCATCCTTTTAATGAAGACTTGACCTATATTTCTCGTGCAATAAATTATTCTGTGTATGTTTTGGGCGATTAGGTAAGTTTAGTCATCAACCTGATTACACAACTAACCGGTACACGTATCCAGATGGCTTAGTGCTGCTCTCGAACATCAGTCTATATCTACCGGGATTTGTTGATTTATTCCCCGTGCAAATTACCTCGTTGGCCTGGTAATTCGTACATATAGTTCTACAAGTGTTTCACGACAGCGAATTGTATGGCTGTCGTTAATACACAACTCACGTTTAGCTATAGAGTTTATTATAAGCACCGGAAGACATCATCAGCACTGAACCATAATAGTTTGTGGAACCCAAGCCTGGTTACGGTTAGGTAGTGTAAACTTTATCAAACGCTTAGCAATTACTTACCTCTATGGCATATTTTGAGTGACATCTTGTTGTTTGCTCAGCCATTTCACACGTTATTCTAAGTAATAACATTTTATAAACTTCACAATCGATATATCGTGGAGTGAGTTTTCATGCGTACATAGCAAACTAAAAAAGATCATAGTGTGGCGAAATCTTTCGAGTAAAAGAAAGCACAACGTCTCACCAGGTTGGCGAGGATTTTCATACTTTAAATAAAATTTTAGGTTATTCCAAAGTAATGTCTGTATCCGAATAAACGAAGATTGTTAATCATCATGAAACAGGAATAACATGATATACATAGATGTTAGATTAATAGGTATTTTAAGTGAAATCTGTTTATTGAAGTTGAAATTTCAGACCCCATAATTAAAACTTCTACCAGTAGCAAGTAGGACCTTGGATGAGAAAGTCAGAATATATATTACCCACGTGGGGGTAATGTAATGTGTGTAAAGTCAAGATATACTACCCACGTGATTGACTATGGTAATGAAATATGTGTGAAGTCCAGATATACTACCCACGTGATTGACTACGGTAATGTAATGTGTGTAAAGTCAAGATATACTACCCACGTGATTGACTATGGTAATGAAATATGTGTAAAGTCCAGATATACTACCCACGTGATTGACTATGGTAATATAATATGTGTAAAGTCAAGATATACTACCCACGTGGGGGTAATGTAATGTGTGTAAAGTCAAGATATACAACCCACGTGATTGACTATGGTAATGAAATATGTGTAAAGTCAAGATATACAACCCACGTGATTGACTATGGTAATATAATATGTGTAAAGTCAAGATATACTACCCACGTGGGGGTAATGTAATGTGTGTAAAGTCAAGATATACTACCCACGTGATTGACTATGGTAATGTAATGTGTGTAAAGTCAAGATATACTACCCACGTGATTGACTATGGTAATGTAATGTGTGTAAAGTCAAGATATACTACCCACGTGATTGACTATGGTAATGAAATATGTGTAAAGTCAAGATATACTACCCACGTGATTGACTATGGTAATGTAATATGTGTAAAGT
>NW_013666454.1:262487-277737 GCF_000517525.1 Limulus polyphemus
AAGCTGGTTTACAATACAAAATGGACACATTAGGAAGAATTTATAAAAGAAAAAAAAATGCTGTTTACCTGATTTTTACAACATTTTTTCGGACTATTGCTTTCTCATGCTTCACAACCTTTTGTCATTTAAACTGTAACAACCCATTTTTTTCGTAGATATAATGTTCATTTCAATAGTTTGGCTCAATCAAAGTTTATAATAGACTCGAGCATAGACGACAGTTTTTAATAGAATGTACTAGTATTCGAAAGTAAATCTTTGGACTCTACAAATATAAATACCTACATATATAGATCATGATTAGATTTTCCAATTAATGTAGACCTTATTTTACAAACGAAACTGTCCAGATGTTAATTTTTATATGCACAGGTGAATCAATTGGTGTTTCACGTCAAGAAATGCTGAAGCTATATGACACTGATGGTAATGTTCCTCTCCATTCAGCAGTCCACTCTGGAGACATCAAGGTATGATTTTTGTAAGATAGATGAGGTAATGTTTCTCTCCATTCAACAGTACACTCTGAAGACATCAAGGTATGATTTTTGTTAGATAAGTGAGGTAATGTTTCTCTCCATTCAACAGTCTACTCTGAAGACATCAAGGTATGATTTTTGTTAGATAGGTGAGGCAATGTTCCTCCTCATTCAGCAGTCCACCCCAGTGTTATCAAGATATACTTTTCAGTAAGATAGGTGAGGTAATTTTCCTCCCCATTCAGCAGTTCACTCGTCCACTCATACCTTTCATTACGATAGGTGAGACATCAACATTGGCTCAGCAGCAAGTAAGAAAACAGTATTTAATAATGTATCAACCACACTATATCTGCCATATCCAGTCCAACACTAGGCTCATCAGACCAACTGGGATACGACAGACACAGTAGTGGTTTATGATGTATCTATATCATCTGCACCAACAACAACTGTGATGATGTGAACTAGATTAACAAAGTGAAGTGTAATTATTATCAATCTAGATAATTGGGACGTCATGATAGGTGAGTCAGTAAGATATATGAGGGACATCAAGGGAGGTAAAACAATAAGATGGGTTAAACATTGAGGTAAGATAGATGGTGGGCGAGGTATCAATAAGTCAAACGACTCTGGATGTAGAGATAGAGATGACATTAAGAAAGCTAAGAGGTAAGACACTAGTGGCTTTGAAGTCCAGCAAAACAAAAGTTCAAGAGAGTCAATGCATTTCACTTAACGAAATCAGTTATAGCTAATTTCCAATGATCGTCAACTAAATGTTATAAAACAATACTTAAAAACAAAATATTTAAATGTCTCATAGTTCTTTGAGAAAACTCACTGATTTTTTTTTTCAGTTTCACAAGGACTGATAAATGTAAATATTTTGATCAGTACTTAAATATTACGCAATTCTCCCTAAACATCGAATTCTAATACCCGCTGTGGGCACAGTACAGATAGTCTATTGTGTAACTTTGTGCTTAATAGCAAATAACCGAAAGCAATTTTATACATCATTCTATACATCAATGTGCATATTGAGGCATTAATGAGGCATGGTTTTTACTTGGTAACGGCATTAGTGAGGCATGGTTTTTACTTGGTAACGGCATTAGTAAGGCAAGGTTTTTACTTGGTAACGGCATTAGTAAGGAAAGGTTATTACTTGGTAACGGCATTAGTGAAGCAAGATTTTTACTTGGTAACGGCATTAATGAGGCAAGGTTTTTACTTGGTAACGGCATTAGTGAGGCAAGGTTTTTACTTGGCTAACGGCATTAGTGAGGCAAGGTTTTTACTTGGTAACGGCATTAGTGAGGCAAGGTTTTTTACTTGGTAACGGCATTAGTAAGGCAAGGTTTTTACTTGGTAACGGCATTAATGAGGCCATGTTTTTACTTGGTAACGGCATTAGTGAGCCAAGGTTTTTACTTGGTAACGGCATTAGTGAGCCAAGGTTTTTGTTTGATAACGGCATTAGTGAGGCAAGGTTTTTACTCAGCTCTATGAAAAATAAAGTTACATATCAAAAATATACAGTTGTACAATCTACAAAGTTGATTGAAGCGAAGGATTAAGTATAACGTAAGATTTATATAATTGTGCAAGTAACATTTGAACTTAAAATGTGACTGGGTGATCTTGAGTTAGTAGAGATTCGTTCGTACAAATTTATGTATACACTTTTAACCAGTGTCGTAAAATCCTCATAGATTTTATCATGGAAAACTAAACCTTAATGATCTTAAATTGAGTTCAAAAAAAGCCTATGTCTCATACTACATCTTAAAGATCTTTAGATCAAAATTAAAAATCAGTGTTCCTATGATAGACAGTAATGATCGGATTAAGGAGGAATATCGAGGTCCGATGGTAGACGTTGTTGGTCTTTTTAATATTATATGCCAAGGACCGATGGTAGACATTAATGATACTCAGGTTAAGATTGAATATCAACGGCCAATGATAGACGTAGTTGATCTTCAGGCTAAGATCAAAACTCAAGGTTCGTCGGTAGACGTTATTGATCATCAGTCTTAGATTAAGTACAACAAAGTTGGTAATATCTCAATAATGATCTTCATGTTAAAATTAGATCATCAGATCTGATGTAAGATGTTGATATCCTCTAGGCTATGCTTAAACATTGTGGTTTGATGGTGGACAATTTAAGTTCGGTTGACAGTTAGAGTATAATATTATGTTATGATGATGACTTCTGTCCTAAGGAGAAAGGTCTGAGTTTGATCATAAAACTCCGTGGCTCCCAGGTTACATTACATGATTTATTCTTGGAGGTTCACGTTAGGCGATATTCTTTAATCTAAGTTTCAATATCATTGTTGAATGACAGAACTTGAAGCATTACTAAGTTCGAAAACATGTGTCTGATTGTAGACTTTGCTAAATTTTTAAAAATAGGGTTCTGGTGACAAATATAGATGACTTCGTATTTAAGTTCATTTCTCCGGAAGGGGGCCGAAGTCTGCCTGGAGGAATTAACTGTTTTAATCACACTCGCACTACTATACAATAGTGTGTTGTCTGTCAGTCAGTCAGTAGACTCCAAGATGGCGTCACATAAGGGACGCTTAACGTTGCAATTTGGACCGTCCTGACGTCGGTAAAACGTGCGCATGCCACGAATCACGAAAAAATTATGCACTCTGTAGGCTACAACACAGCAAAAAAGTAAGAAATAAAAATATTTATTGTTTTTAATTTTTGTTTTATTTGCTCTTGAAACAGAACACTTTCGGGGACCCTGTGCAAGTACATCTAATATCTAGAGTTGTATAAGCTGAAAACTAACGATGCAAGTTCAAAGTTAGATGAAATGTTAAAACGAAGTGTCTTCCAGCTAAAGTTCTTACATGTTAGTAATATAGCGTTAAAACGTGATATTTTTCTGCTGTTGTTGGAAAGTGGACGTCTAATGGTGTACATTTGTTGCTTCGCGGTTTTAGTTTGAAGTTAGAAAGCATAACGATAAAATCTCAATACATTTAGGGTTAATCAAGAAACTAAGTTTCAGGGAGGAAAAAAAATCTGCTCAAGAGGATGAACTATACAAAATTACTTATCTTCATTAAGATCTGCAACGAGAAAACAATATTAAGAAACTCTGAACTGATGACGTAAGCAAAGTCTTCTAGATAGGAAGACTTGTAGATCTAGTTAAACATTCGTGCAATATAATGTTTCTTAGTCGTAAATGTTCCTTTAGTTTGCGTGGAGAGTCCCTTGTTTAATAAGTTAATATATTACATTGGCCACTTAACATGAAGTACCCAAAGTCACGATTTGTGAGCACTTTAAAAGCAATTTGGTCTCTCTAAGTAATGCAACCAAATTCAACGAGCTCATTAGCGTTCTTCAATAAAGATATCACATTATTTTTGGCATCTTAAAATATTACTTTCTGATCATCTTTAAATACACAATCATTTGCATGATTTATCGTGCTTTTACGTGCTAACGTTAAGTCAGTTTATGTCTGTAATACGATTTTAACGTTTCGTCATTAGATTAGTATAACTTTAACGTTCTAAACAAGTTTTAAATCTTACAGGAATGAACCGACCAATATAATCCGGCAATGTGTTATAACTCAAACGAACTACTTGATGTTCTGGTAAACTCAACTTTTTGTAGGTTTTAAGACCTGTGAGCTCGAATCAAGTTTTATCACTTGATAGAACATAAAACCGTTAACAAATATCCATTTAAGTAACTGAAATACATGATTTTAATATATTGAAAAATGGAGAAACAAATATCCCAAGTGTATTACTGGTGAAAATAAAGTCTATTTGTCACAGACAACCGATGGACAGTAACTTGCTGCTATTATATATATATATGTATATGTTATTAGTATCTATTAATTTGTTGGCTTTTAATTTATTTGATTATTTCTTAAAATTATCTTACTGTAATGAACGTAGCATGTATGTCAGTATCTATGTATGTAACCTAAACTTCTTCGCCATTTATTGAATGGCACCACAAACAAACATCCATAAATAATTTCACACTTTAGATATTCAAGATTCAGACAATTATAAAAACAACTGTGGTATGTGCAACAAACATTTATTTATAATAGAACACAATTATAAATAAAAATACTCTCTTCACAACAAAAACACGACTTTCACTAGAACTGTACGTGAGAGTTTGATTATATCTTTATTGATGTAATTTATAAATATTGTACTTTGAAACTGGAGATCTTAAAAAACTATTATTTTTTTCAAGAAACTGTACCACTTTTAATATATAAAAACGTTACAGTTTAATATTACGACTAGTTATTATTAGCACAAACAGTCGCCCGCATTTCTACTAGTTGTGTATAATTTTTCAAACTTTCTAATGTTAATAAGATTGCAAAAATAAGTGTTAATATATTCTTTAAATCTATTCGATAATATTCCTGTTTTTTTCGATTTAAAGGACATGTTTTGTATATAATATTGATTCACTGACTTTAATAATTGCTCGAAAGTGTGCTAAATGTAACTGTAATTATTACAGCTTTAAGCCTACTTTTCTGTTTGAGTTACAGGCGGTAAACCTCTGTCTTGAAAGTGGCGCCCTTATCAGCACCCAACAACACGATCTGTCAACTCCAGTGCACCTAGCTTGTGCCCAGGGTGCCATAGAAATTGTAAAGTTGATGTTTAATGCTCAGCCAGAGGAAAAAAGCGTCTGTTTGAATACCAGTGATGCCCAACAGATGACGCCACTGCACTGTGCTGCAATGTTTGACCACGATGCTTTAGTTGAGTATCTTGTGAATGAGGTATGTATTAGTTCTAGAGATTTTTACCACAATTTACATCATGCTTTCTTGTATTTCAACACGAGCCTTTGTGACTTTTTCATGATTTAAAAAAGCATAAATTAAAGGGAAAAAGTGCATAACAGGATGAAATCTTAATGTCTATTTCAACTATATATGTATGAATTATGTGTGATTATAAGGTGTCAGATTTCTCATTTGCTTTAAATACGTATTTAATAAAGGCTTAGTAAGTCACTTAAGGTAAGATTTACTAGTCAAAACTCATCACTGTTATAGACTTCAAGAACGTATACTGTTGGGAGTTATATACCATCACATCATATTTTGTTCAATGTAATTCAATGATGATTCTTAGGCTAATTAAGAGGCATACTGAATGAAAGCTCATTTTTACAGCACACGAATGAAATGATCTAATGCGAGTAATACCAAATTGCTTTATTTTGCCGTGTTTATTACATGATACCTACTGTTTTAGCTTTAGCAAAATTTTGGTTGCATTCCCACTCAAGCGTTTTGTGGTGGATTTCACGAATTTTTTTCCCCAGTTATATCAATCCAAGACACTTACAGTGTAACCATTTTAAAGCGAAGCAACTTATAAAGGGAAGTTATATACTGATCTTGATATTGCTATTATTGAACATATTATCATATAGATTACATAGGATTGGAAAGTGTGCTTGTTACCTTTAGCCGTGAGAAAGAGCCACAAGCAGCGGTGACATCAGATTATACTCTCGTTCTGATTTGAGCTATGCGAAATGAACTCTGGGAACGAGAGTGACCGGATGAAAGGGTGGAGAGCAAGTTTTGAAAATAAATATTTATCCACATCTAAAAAGAAGTAGGTAACTGCCTCAGATTTGAATTCATTGCTTCATACCGCTAGTGGCAGCATTGGTATAAATCGTAAAATTCGCTAGTAATTGTTTCTAGGTGCTCGCGTTGCGAGCGCTTACTCCAGCGTTCGCTACTGCACTCACTAGGTTTACTTACTTTTTGGAACACTTCCCTTAGTGATTATTAATGGAGAAATAAATGTTCGTTTGAAAGTCATTTTAATGCAGACTTTACCTTTATAAATGTATATTTACGTATTACAATATAATAATTAGTTTAAATAAATTAATCTTAGAATTATCGATGGATGTCAATTTCTAACCCATCAACATTTTAAACCCATTTTTCTACATATGCACCAAACTGCTTTTAGGTCTATGACCTCGTTGGTTCCAGGACTGCTCGTAATATATGAAACATATAAACATTTAGACAAAATTTTCATCAATATATCTTTCATTTCCTATTTTGTATTTTAGAGTTATTTTTGGTTACTTCATTCCCCTGAGTGTTATAACAGGTAAGAAACATCAAATTATTCAATATCATGCAACATGTGGAGTTCATCGGTAGTGAAAGATATAAGAATAAATCGTAATTTGGAGCTTAATACTTTTGAATGGTTTCTAATTTTGAAAGTTACTAGTAGAGCGTCGTAAATTTGCTGTATTTTAACTTTTACACAAGTTCGACCATTTTCAAGACTACAATTTTGGTTGGATCGTGCCCTTTAGTATCTTGTAACTAACTAAATAAACTGAGAAAAAAAATAGAAACCAGTTTTACACATAGACATGATCCATGCTTATATTTTTTCAAACCAAACAAATATATTCCTCACAGTTGAAGGTTACGTCCTATTTCCTTAATGTTTACTAGTAAGCATTATCCGGTTCGTCTTACTGTTTACTAGTACCATTTCCTTACTGTTTACTAGTCCTATTTCTTTAATGTTTACTAGTAAACAGTATCCGGTTCGTATTACTATTTACTAGTAAACATTAAGATTGAACAAACTTTTTAAATTCATTTATCTTAAATTTATGTTTCTAAACATAACTTAAGATGAAATTAATCCTAGCATTACTTGAGACTGTTGGACATCTGCTTCGCGAGTATCGTTTTGGGCTGCGGATGAGTAAATGTTATCTTAGGGAATCTGCAGAGCTTTCTTTATTTTCTTGAAATAATAAAGTGTCATAGGCCAGTGCTTGTCGTAAGACAGTTCCGGGATATTCCTTACTTTTGTTTAATACATCTTGAATAGGTTTGCATCAAGACAGATATCCGATCAAATTCCCGAATGCATAAAATCTGGTTTTTAAGCAGGGTAAATAACTAAAGTGTCTCTTAGTGGGTCAGTGGTAAATTTACAGGCTAAAATTCGGGGTTCAATTCCTTACGGTGGACAGAACACAAATAGTCCATTGTGTACGTTTACACTGAAATATAAATTAAGCACTGATTACAATACTGATGTGTTCCTTATATGTAAAAAGTTTTAAAGAACAACTCTGATATCTATACTATCACACACGCACTTACTTTTTGTCTTCAAAGTCCATATCGAAACGATTAACGTTCTTTGGAGGGGATATGAGTGAGACGAGCTATAGAAGGAGAAAATGTTAAGTTTGCAATGACAAACAAGAAGTGATATAACATTATGTATTTTATTACCTAGCGCTATTTGTGTGTGTTTTTTAAAAGAATAATTCGATTTACAGGGAGCTAATATCAATGCTGTGGACAAAGAAGGAAGAACAGTGTTGCTATTAGCAGCCGCCAGGAGCGCTTGGAAAGTTATGAAAGTTTTGCTTCAATCAGGAGCAGAAATGGGAACCCAGGATAACATGAATCGTAATCTTTTACATCACATTGTCCTTGCTGGCGGGTCTCTGGAGGACTTCTGGAATTATCTCAACCAGGTATGTTACTTATCATTACTTGACAAAAAACCTTTCAACTGGCATATTGAATTCAGTAGTTTGTAACCATTCGTTGTTGTTTTTTTAACTCATGTTTTTAGTCAATGTTAGCTGGTTCGAGTATTTACAAGTAAGAAACAAATTGTTAAGAAAAGAAGACATAGGACGTAAAAAATGAGTCAGAGAAAGCTAAAAACTTCGTCTCAAAGAATTAGATTTAAATCTCAAAATGAGTCGGAGAAAGCTAAAAACTTCGTCTCAAAGAATTAGATTTAAATCTCAAAATGAGTCGGAGAAAGTCAAAAACTTCGTCTCAAAGAATTAGATTTAAATTTCAAAATGAGTCGGAGAAAGTCAAAAACTTCGTCTCAAAGAATTAGATTTAAATTTCAAAATGAGTCGGAGAAAGACAAAAACTTCGTCTCAAAGAATTAGATTTAAATTTCAAAATGAGTCGGAGAATACTAAAAACTTCCAGAGAATCATTATAAATGCCAAATATACGTTGCAGCAACCTATGGTCAGTAATAATAACTAACTTCCAATGAAAATGAAATACATAAAAATATATTTTATTACGTCATCGAAATAAGCTAAAAAATCAAAAGCCGAAAGAAAACGTATATATATAATTGCATTTTCCAATTAACTTGTATGCAAGTAAAGGAGTTCATTTCAGATTTGGTGTTCAAAACTAGATAAAGACTAATCTCCCACCCACTGCTTAGCCGTAAGCCTAAGGGCTTATGATGCTAAAAATTGGGTTTCGATACCAAGTAGGCAGAGCATAGATAGCCTATTGTGTAGTTTGCGGAATATGCCAAGAAAGAATGTTATTTGATTGCTTAGATTCTGGTGTTACACTTGTAACCAGTTTTGAATAATTTCAATAAATCTTTTATCTAAATTTTCTGTTTCTAGCACCCTCTGATCAGATCAGATTATTATTTTTTATTTCATCGGTACTTTATGGAAAGAACAGCTACTATGAATAATCCATTTTGTTATTTAAAGAAAGACCGTTGTGTAAATTACTATTTAGCTTTGCTACGTAATTAGTATTTTTTTGGAATATTTCTGAATTATTAAGTCCGCTTGTTCTTGTGTCCTTTGGAGTTCTCGTAATCTGAAAGCTGTCTGGAGAATAAGATCTGAATTAATAAAAGACCTCCCCCCCCCACATTAACGTTGGCCTCATATTTTGTGTTTCTTCGAAACGTAAATTATTTATTTCACAAATTATGAAATATATAAATCCCTGCTTTAGTTGCTTAATCGAAAGTTGAAACATTTAAAAATAAGGTTCAGTTACGAGAAAAAAAATGTTTTTTTATATCTATCCTCTGTTTTAGTGAAATAGCTTGAGATCTTGCTCATAGTTTTTTAACACATAAAGTGAACGTACTAAACTACAAACTACATGGGCCGCTAAGGGAACAATCAAACAAAGGGCTGGCTGTTTTAGCTGTACCCACTGTGAGTACGAAACCGGATTTTAAGTATTAAAAGACATAAAGTTTACCACGTTGAGCCAGCTAGAGACAGAGGGAACTATAAATGAAGGTTGTTTAGATAAACTAATGGTAGATAACATTTAATGAACAAAATCATAACTTATCCGATGTACCACACGAATATTACACAAAAGTATTACATGTATCAAATAACAGTAATTTCCTCAATATGCATCAGATGGCGCTACAGAGATGGGATACCTCACAAAGGCTTTACTTTTTTACACTTTTTTCATACAGAGCAGAGAGATGTAAGTTATAATACCCCTCAACACATTTATATTTTGATTCCATAGTTCTAGTAGGTTAGACAACTGCTATGTGGTATTTATTGTATGAAGGTAAGAGCGAAATTGTTTTCGATAGAGAAGGTAAAAACTAATTGAAACTGTTGATGACATTAGTAAATTGGTCAAAATATATCAATTAAGAATTAATTAATATGGGTAACAATTGTAAACGCTTGGTTATACAATAGTTTAATAAAGCGTTATGACATCAGATACTTGTTTTTTTCTACTTCATACGAAATTTGTAAATTACATAAATTCTTTTTTTTTATGAAGTTGTTAAGATTTCTACTTTATCATTATAAATTGTGTTGTTAAGCAACGTTTTTCCATCTAATTGCAGTATGACTTGCATAGGTGTTATTATTGCTTTTGAATTTTAAATGATTTAAATGATACAGTTCCTTCATGGAATAGATATATAGTAACCACATACACAATTTTCATCACACGGAGTCCACATTTTGATAAAACTAATATACACGTAGGAGAAGTTGTATTTATAAGAATGATTTGAATACATGAATACAGTAGATGCAAACTGTGGAGCCATTAACGACATATTTAGCGCCATAATTTTATTTTATGGTGAATTACCAATCATTCTACGTGCTATGCCACCGAGGATGACCCTATGGTTATATTAAAGTGTCAAACCTTATATGAGGAAACACATTTATAGAGTGAGATTGTTAAAGACTGTAAGGTTAAATGACACGCCATTCTGAAAAAGAAGCTCTTAAAAATTCCTCCTGCAGAGAATTTAGTACAGCTAAATAACGTTTAGTTTTAAAAGTATAATTCATCCATCTCTCTCAGGTTGATATATTTTTTTCATTTCAATATTGATTCAATCTCATGTTTACTTTCTGTTTACATTCTTAGCATCATTTCTATAATAAGGTATTTCATATCAATGTCGATTAAACGCGTGTTTATATTACTTGTGTTATTTGACCCAAAGTATTACACGTAAAACGCTAAATTACATCCATTTAGATACGTTTGACAAAACGAACTCTAACTATTAATGCCAGAACTCTCTTAGAAGTAATGTATTTTCCCCAAACCTTATACTATGTATATCGAAAGTTTAACTCTAGACCCGACATTGAATAAAAATAATAAGCTTTAACCAATATCTTCCCCAGCACCAAGGTTCGAGCATCGCCAGTTTGATGAACGAAAGAGACGTTCACGGCTGTACCCCGATGCACTATGCTTCGAGGACAGGACATCTGAAGACAATCCGAAGTCTTTTGCGGCTAGGAGCAGTCGTCAATCTGAAGAATAACGATAACCAGTCGCCCTTACACTTTGCTGCAAGGTAAACAAGTGAAGGATGAAATGTTAGCTGTCTCAGAGCTGTATCCTAATTATTTCTAATGTTATTCCGTATCAGATTAATGACATAGATATTTGAACAGTACATAAATATAACACACAGACTGTTAGAGGATCAAGGAGTTTTAGTTTTGCAAATCAAATGTTACACACAAGTTTTAAGAATGAGGCAGCTAACGTTATATATGTTCAAAATGTGCTAACTTGAATAGATTACAAGATATCTTTAGGTACTTTAGTTCATCTTGTAATTACAAGTAGAATACCATTACCAGGTTTTACACATTTTTAAATATTATATAGATTAGTGGATTTATTAATGGCAAAGCTATATTAATGCTATATGTAACCTTAAAAGACCAAGCGAACACTTCTCGTTTTCATTCTATGTTGTAAGTATTATATTTTCAATATAAATATAAATACTTAAAAAAAAACGCTTTAAAAAGTCACGCATTAATTTTATTTCAGCAATTCAAAGAATTACTTTCAAATCCCGAGTCTTCCGTTTGAGAAAAGCAGGCTATTTTATCTCTTTTTATTAAATCACTGTACCAGTATTTTTGAATCAGTGACGCTAATTTGCTCAAAATCGATTAATTTTTAAATTTTTCATCTGGTCTTTAATAGGTATGGGCGTTACAATACAGTGCGCCACCTGTTGGAAAGTAATCGAGGGACTTTGATTATTAATGAGATGGACGGAGAAGGAAAGACACCGTTGCACATTGCGTCTGAAAATGGTCATACAAGAGTCGTGTATTTGTTGCTTGTGAAAGGAGCTTTACTCCACAGGTGAATAGACTGGGTCTTAGATCAGTTCCAGGACATTTGTATCCACGATGTGATTGATTCGTAAATTATTAAATATAATAATGAATATTCAATATGAAAATATTAATTCTTTAGACTCAATACACGGAAGATAAGTATACTAACACGAAATATCAGTTTTTCCTGTGTTATTTATTTCACAAACTAACGCTCACAAATTTTACAATCGTCTTCAGGTTTTTTAATATGTGGCCTAATTGACAGTCAATCAATTAAAAATATTCGAACTTTTAAAACAAATAAGATATGACGTTTGTTACGCAATATTTTTATGCCCGATATTTGTGGTATCATTGTAACAAAAGTAATTGTGGTTAAAGGCTTGCGAATTAGAGAAAGATAACACGGTAGAAAAAGCTTCGTTTTTATGATTTAATTTAAATAGTCATTTATGAGATATTGTCAGAGCCAAAATTCCCTTTCAAGTCTTGTATTAGTTTTGACTTGCATATCAAAATTCTCTACACGTGACCTTGCTAAATGAATTAACAGTACAAGGCATCTGTGGCATATGAAGTATTGGGAATAGTTCACTATAAGCAAAAATATCAGATCATAAACTGTAGAGGTTCTTACTTGGTCAGGATAATCTTATAGACATATAGCTTGCATTATCTTTCTAGCCCTATTCCCTAAAAAGCATTTTCTATTGAACTGTTAGTTCCTTGATCTGAGGGCCCAAGCTGAATCTGATTGTTGGTCTCTACCAAATATTATTAACCTTGGTGTGTGTAGTGAACTCCACATTGTTTGTCCTTCAATATGAATTATTATCCTAAAGACAAATTACAGAGAAATAAACAGAGGCTAAACATCCAGTTTTTTATCCAGTTACTCTCATTAGACAATGAGAGTAATGGATAATAAACAGAGGATAAACAATGAAAAGTAACTGGATAAACAAAAAAAGTTTATTTAGTTTTTAGCATAGTTCTAATAATAATAATGACACTGACGATGTTATGAAAATTTGAGTGTTTGAGTGTTTTTTCTTTAAATTGAAAACAAAGTGATATTTGATTGAATGAAAACTATAGAACGTTCTTCAAGCTGATATAATAGAGCACTCTAACCTGTGTGATTGGGTTTGCACGACATTTTAAAACATGATGATCCTTTGATAAGAGTGAGTAAACGTGAAACCCGCATGAACACTCTGTGTAGGTTAGTTACAATCTGTTCTACTCTCCAGAGATCACAAAGGCAGAACTCCGATGCATTATGCTGCTATGAATGGATATACCCAGACAATAGAACAGCTGCTGTCATTTCACTCTCACCTTCTGGACCAAATGGACCGAGATGGGGTGAGCACCTAGCAACAAAAACTGTAAATGTTTTTTTTATAGAACTCTTTTAGAGATTTTTATGGACAAGTGTTTTATGTTTCTTAGCGACAAATGTTTTGTTTACCCCTTAGTGACATTTGGTTTTACATTTTTTCTCAACATAAAAGCTGATGGGGTACTCATACAGAAATTGTATGTTTTTTCTGTCAACTTTTTTCAAGATTTCTGTTGATACATGATTTATGTTTTTTAGTGAAACATGTTTTTTTATTACCAACTAACGTTTAGTTTTACATTTTGATTTTTGGTAAACCGTATTATATATATATATATAGTTGATGCTTGAAACCGTATTATATATATATATATATAATTGATGCTTGAAACCGTCGGTACTTGGTGAAACTCCATAATTACAGAATTGAGGAAAAGCAAGACAATTATATGTTTCGCAAAATACATTATTTATTACGACCAGTAGCCCCCAGTGGCACAGCGGTATGTCTGCGGACTTACGACGCTAGAATCCGGGTTTCGATACCCGTGGTGGGCAGAGCACAGATAGCCCATTGTGTAGCTTTGTGCTTAATTACAAATAAACAATAATTACGACCAGTAATCTGATGATGCCTTTACGTAATAAATGATGTATTTGTGAAACGTACAACTGTCTTGTTTCTCCTCAACTCCATATTGTATATTTCCAAGTGACAAATGTTTATATATATATATCTTTAGCCCTATATGTTTTACGTATGAGTTGTAGACATTAATGGATTTACATTGGTTTTGCGCATTTAAGTATAAGTTTATTTTTTAACGTTTATTTTAGAAGTCGCTTGGCATCTCTCTAAGCGTTACAAATCAATAGATGTAAAATATAATTTCATAATTGTTTCTGCAAAAAATATTTTGGTGAAATGTAAAAACTGTGGCTTCTTGCTGTATAAACTTAATACCTATCCATTAGCCATTTAAGACTAAACTAGTGGCATTTTTAAAAATCCTGAAATGATAGTGTAGTGTTTAAATAGACATAAAATAAAAGTAAGTGTAAATTTTTATTGCCGTAGTGTAAAAATTGTTGTACTCCTGTTTATGTTGTTAAGTTTCACTTTTATAAAGTAGCCTAGAGACATTGATCTGAGTTTCAGGCGTGTGAACTAAACCTAGGGAAAAATATGCTGGCGTGTAAATATTTAAAGGTTTTTATTATTTTTTAAATATGTGAAGTCAGTTTAACGTTTCTTTCACATTTTCAAATTTTGATCTAGAATACAGCACTCCATTTGGCAGCAATGAATAATAAACCTGAGTCAGCGAAACTCTTGCTAACACTTGATTGTGGTATTCTAAGAAACAACCAGGATATGACTCCTGTTGACTTCGTTCTTTATTTCAAGCACAGTGAGGTTGCTATGGTAATGGTCACACATGAAACTCGGTATGTTATGTATAATTTTAGCAAGTATTATAACAGTTTTGAAACTAAACGGTAATATTACTCTCCCCCCTCTTGATATATATATTTAAATACATCCTCTAATCTAAACTTTGAGGGCACAATGTAAGGATCAGGAAATAAATACCTGTTCATCAGTTAGGTTTAAAAGTGATTATTTCCATTCGACCAACAGCATCAATAAATATAGTCAGAGGTTATTGTAGAAAAGAGCATTTTTCATCCGTTCCTCAAAGGAAGATCTTGTAAAGGTTACGTTTTCTTTTTTTCATCTGTTCCTCAAGGGAAGATCTTGCAAAGGCTACGTTTTCTTTTTTTTCATCCGTTCCTCAAGGGAAGACCTTGCAAAGGCTACGTTTTCTTTTTTTCATCCGTTCCTCAAGGGAAGACCTTGCAAAGGCTACGTTTTCTTTTTTTCATCCGTTCCTCAAAAAAATATCTTATA
>NW_013666454.1:278452-284110 GCF_000517525.1 Limulus polyphemus
CAAAGGAAGATCTTGTAAAGGTTACGTTTTCTTTTTTTCATCTGTTCCTCAAGGGAAGATCTTGCAAAGGTTACGTTTTCTTTTTTTCATCTGTTCCTCAAGTGAAGACCTTCCAAAGGCTACGTTTTCTTTTTTTCATCCGTTCCTCAAGGGAAGACCTTATAAAGGCAACGTTTTCTTTTTTTCATCCGTTCCTCAAGGGAAGATCTTGCCAACGCCACGTTTTCTTTTAACGCTAGTCTCTAATTTTGTAGTTTGTGTTGGTTTCCAGTGCACTTGTACATCATACCTTATATTTTATTGAATGAGGCGTCTCTTATGGGATATTCCTTCATTCCAGTCGGTGTAAACTAAACAAAGCATGTAGGAAATATACATCTAACATGTTGTAGAAAATATCAACTTTGTTTTTTCTTTGAGCTGAGTAGCCCCCTATCGTTTGGTCAGTAATACTCATTTCACTTCTGGCACTCTTGTAATTTAAGGTCATTACTGGTTTTTTCTTACTGTATTGTTGTCATCTCAGGTTAATGATGAAGAATATTTAACAGCAGTATTTTTCTTGGAACAATTAGAACTTCGCTTCCTTTCATGGACATCATGCCAGATGAAATTTCAACTTCATTTTCTTATTGTTGTACCAACTATTGTTAGATTCATGTCCAGTAATTTCTTGGAAGATGTGAAACTCCTAAAGAAATTATCACAAGTTACATTATGTTCACTGTTTTCCTAACTCAGTACAGCCTTCTTTCTTTGGTTGTGTCTTCTTGGCTTTCCTTCTTTGCTTCCTGTACGCACTTGCATATTAACATGTCGGATTTTGATGGATATTTTCCAGGATTGCTTAGAATCTATTGTTTTGAAAGGACATTAACCACTTAATGTAATTTAGTGGTCTTCAATGGCCATGTTTTCTGATGAATAGTTAGCATGCTTTCATCAACGTTGATTTCTATAGAATCAAATATTCACTTTGTTTGCTATTTTCTTCAGCGTTACAAAATCGAAGTCAACCTGAAATTTACTGAAATCTGTTACTTGTCGTTTCTTGTTAGCGTACCACAGTCTCAACTCCAAACTGTTCGATTTCTTGTCTTTGGTTTATAAACACCAGCTAGCACCATCACACCTAAAGAACATTGCAGTTTGTTAATATCTAAATGCTTCAGTTTTTCTTCCAACGCAATGTTTCATCTGTTCTTTGTCCATATCAATATTTCCTCCATAATACTCTTCTTCATGAATAGACTGGATACAGATAAAGTTGTGTCACATTTGTTCTCACATATTCAGTTGGACTTTGTTTGACTTGCAGAAGTCATTTCCTCGTTTGGCTGCTGTTTTGTTGTAAACCATTCCATTTAGTTCATATCTTTTGATAAACACACGTCTAGTATTTATTAGTATAATCATAATATCCAGTCATGATAATGAAAATAGTTAGGATGGAAGAAAGTTTGTTAAAACACATCTGATAAAATCTTAACACTGTCGACAGATTGTCTTTTTCAGGGATAAAGGTGAACCTGTCAAAAACGCTAGGGTTTTAAATGTGATCATACTTTTCAACAGTCCAATTTTGACCTAATTTTGCATCATTAACATTTTCGTCGATAAATAAATTATATTAACTTAATGCCACATAGTCACCACTACTAAGCTGACAGTCATTTTCAGGATTCTCAGTACTTTTCGCCCAGAAATGCATGTTATTCACCGAAAAAGTATTAAAGAAGAAATTTAAAAGAAGGCTGAAACAAACAATGAGTTACACATCATACAGAACCAACATTTTATACTCATGAAAATCGATTCTGTATGATGCAGTAAGAGAGACTAGATATGATGCAAGAAAGTTACTCCATGATGCATCATATTGAACAGTTTTGTGTTTATATTTACTGCTATGATGTTCGATGCATTGAAGTGGCCATAAACAATGAAATCTCTTATTCTCTATGTAACATTGAAGTGGCCATAAACAATGAAATCTCTTATTCTCTATGTAACATTGAAGTGGCCATAAACAATGAAATCTCATATTCTCTATGTAACATTGAAGTGGCCATAAACAATGAAATCTCTTATTCTCTATGTAACATTCATAAGGGTTCATATGGACTCTAGAGCAATCTATGCAATTAATTGAAATATTGATGACACATATTTTTACTTTTTTATGTGACTTATACGTTGTTAGGGATCCTGTAACCAACAAAGCCACAAACCCACAAATAACTTGGTACATAAATAGTTGAAATAAAATGTTTCAAAAACCGATAGGCTATAAACTCCATTGGTAATTCTAAGATTAATTTAGGTTAAAGCTAGTTTGATATTTATTTTAATATACCAAAAATCTCACCCTAATAGTTGAAGATGAAGCAACCAGGTGGTTGCACCACTGTACTAAAATCCCTATGTTTTAGTTGAAGTTATCAAGAGGCTTTTGCATAATTTTAAACTGTTACTGTGGTATATTATCATTGAAATATTCATATTAAAACACGGAAACTAGAATTATATGTACAATGCGGTTTGTAGGTTCAAAGAAATGTGATTATGGTAAGGCAAGGGCTGGTAATGTTTCTGATACAATAAGCATAGTAGTTGCACTATTCAGTATCATGTAACGTTTGTATAAGACATTTAGTTCCAGTCTTTCGTAGGAATTTTGAAGAAAATATAATAATAATGCTCGAAATCAAAAACATCTTCAAATTTTAGAAATTAATTTAAACTTTATATTCCTAACGTTTTGACCAAAAGATGTATTTAGAAATCGTTCTAAGAATACAGACAATAATTGAATATCTGTTTTATTTTCTTATCTCCAGCAACGCAGAAGTTCTGAAGAGTAAACTCAAAATGTTTGGTTGTGTTGTAGAGGGACTTACTGCTGTAATGCCGGATGTAATGATGGTAAGTTCACTGTTGTAAAGATGGAAAGAACTGACTGGTTTGTAAGACGTTTTGCAATAACCAATGACATAGAGTCTGTAAGTGTTGAAAGGTAACTTATTCACAAGGGCTGAATTCCGTAACATCAGATGTTTTAACAACTAGTTAACCGACGTGTTAAGTATGATTGCTGTGATTTTAAATGTAATGATCTTAAGTTAGCTGACGTTGAAGGACTAAAATTTATAATTTTTAATTGTTTTGATCATAAGTTAAATGACTTCATTGAGCAAGTTGCTATGATTTCAGATGTAATGATTTTAAATTAGCCCATATAGAAATACTTTACTGAGTTCAGATGTAATGATTTTAAGTTAGCTCATATAGAAATACTTTACTGAGTTCAAATGTAATGATTTTAAGTTAGCTCATATAGAAATACTTTACTGAGCTCAAATGTAATGATTTTAAATTAGATTATATAGAAAGACTGCTATGTTTTAAAAGAAATACTTCTGTGACATGAGATCTCAGGGTGTAAATTACTTGTGTATAAGAACTGACTGAAAGTTATAGAATAGCGAAGAAAAGTATAAAAGTCATACTTGATAACTTGATCAATGTGATAAAACTAATGTTGTTTTGTCTAAATGTTCAGTAAGTTGTTCTAAAGTCATATGTACAATGGTACTTAATCAGTATGCTAGGAAAGCCAGATATTGAACGAGTTAAGAAAGCTGAAATGACGAAACTTTTATACTGTGTTGAACCAAGTGAATTTCGTGTAAAACTTTTGTATAAATATGTAGATAAATTTAAAACAATATAAAAGTATATTACACATTTTTCTTTACACCTTTCAGTACGTTGTAAAGGTTTCAAATCACAATTTATTATTAGAATTGGTAAAATCTATTATAGACCGTTGTTGATGCGTAAAGACACGATCAGAAATTAGTTTAGTTACATCTTGAATATAAACGTTTTCAAACAAAATCACAAACAAGAAACATGCCAATACAAATGAGGAAATGAGACACAAGTACCTAGAAATACGAAACTTTAAAAAAAAAACAACTTTATAACAGAAATAACGTTGAGGAAATCGTTTTCGCATTCTCAGACTTATCACTTTGTAGCTGCATTTGTATTCTCTGCTAATTTTTCATTATATAACTATCAAATTTAAAACTGCTTTATATGTAAGCAAGCATGAAATAACGAGGTGTGTTTTACGCGTAGACATGAATGAAATAACAAGGGTTATTTTACACGTAGACATGAATGAAATAACTAGGTGTGTTTTTACACGTAGACATGAAATGAAATAAACTAGGTGTGTTTTACACGTAGGCATGAATGAAATAAACTAGGTGTGTTTTACACGTAGACATGAATGTGAATAACTAGGCGTGCTTTACACGTAGACACGAATGAAAACAAAAAACTAGGTGTGTTTTACACGTAGACACGCATGAAACAACTAAGTGTGTTTTACACGCAGACATGAATGAAACAACTAGGTGTGTTTTATACGTAGACAAGCATGAAACAAATAGGTGTGATTTGTATTGGCCTCAACTACAAGCAATTAATTCTTTATCAAATAGTATTGAAAAAAAAAGAACTATCTTTATATAGAACTCGAACATATTACACTCTTTTTCACGTCTTATTTTTTAGGCTGTACTAGACCGCTGTATTTCAAAATATGCGTTCATTATGTTATTTTATAAATATACTTACGTTCATAACAGGTAAGGGTTTTCGTTTCTTATGCACAAAAGCACAGATTTTTCCACTGTCTTGCAGAATTTCGAAATTGTATTTTACCTGCCATATAAAATGACAGTAAATTTCTGTGAAAGAGTTATACATTTTAACACATATTTAAGGCTTTCTTTGCATTTTGTTTTAAGTCATAGATTTTGTCGAATAATGTTAATACTTAAAGCTCAGAAGTTACATCTCAAATAATTCTTCAGTTTACATTAAAATAAATGTTTTTATTCCCCTGACTTATTCAATCAATCTTTTACAGAAACTAGTTCATTTAACGTTCATTAAATCGAGAGCAAATTTTGTAAAATGTATAAAAATAAGACTTTTCTTGTAACATTTGACTTCTATTTTGAGCAAGAAGCTTATTTCAATATAAGAGAAGTCAAAAGCAAGTTTTACTCTTCAAATATTTCACAAAGTACTTACGAAAAAAGATTTCGAATCTTCACTTGTCTTTGATTTATACGCAAGTAACCAGCTGTAAAGATGAGTACGTTTGTACATAATTAACCTAATCCGTTATTATTCATTAACATAAGTATGTTTGTACATAATTAACCTAAACCATCACCGTTTATTAACATAAGTATGTTCTTACATAACTAATCTTTACCGTTACTATTCATTAACATAAGTATGTTTGTACATAATTAACCTAAACCGTTACTATTTATGAACATAATTATGTTTGTACATAATTAACCTAAACCGTTACTATTTATGAACATAAGTATGTTTGTACATAACTAACGTAAACCGTTACTATTTATTAACATAACTATGTTTGTACATAATTACCCTTAACAGTTACATAAGTATGTTTGTACACAATTAGTCTTAACTGTTACCAGTTACTAATAAAAGTATGTTTGTACTGTTTCTATATAATTAACCTCAACTGTTACCAGTTACTAACAAAAGTATGTTTGTACTGTTTCTATATAATTAACCTCAACTGTTACCAGTTACTAA
>NW_013666454.1:285110-308205 GCF_000517525.1 Limulus polyphemus
AAGTATGTTTGTACTGTTTCTATATAATTAACCTCAACTGTTACCAGTTACTAACAAAAGTATGTTTGTACTGTTTCTATATAATTAACTTCAACTGTTACCAGTTACTAACAAAAGTATGTTTGTACTGTTTCTATATAATTAACTTCAACTGTTACCAGTTGCTAACAAAAGTATGTTTGTACTGTTCCTATATAATTAACTTCAACTGTTACCAGTTGCTAACAAAAGTATGTTTGTACTGTTTCTATATAATTAACCTCAACTGTTACCAGTTGCTAACAAAAGTATGTTTGTACTGTTTCTATATAATTAACCTCAACTGTTACCAGTTGCTAACAAACACATATTATTTCTTCTCCATTCGACCCTAATTCTACATAGATATGGGTTGGCAGCTCGGGAATTTTGTATTAAACAAGATGTTTTACACTCTGGTAGCGGGTTGATGGCCCTGACAGCAACCCGAAAGGGCGAGTTATTAACATACGTATGTTTGTATATAACTAACCTCAATCGCTACAAGTTATTATCATAAGTATGTTTGTACATAACTAATCTCAATCGCTACAAGTTATTACATACGTATGCTCGTACACAACTAATTACAATCGCTACAAGTTATTAACATAAGTATGTTTGTACATAATTAATCTCAATCGCTACAAGTTATTAACATACGTATGCTCGTGCATAACTAATTACAATCGCTACAAGTTATTAGCATACGTATGTTTGTACATAATTAATCTCAATCGCTACAAGTTATTAACATACGTATGTTTGTACATAACTAACCTCAAACGCTAGTAGTTATTTTCATAAGTATGTTTCTACATAATTAGCCTCAGATGTTAGCAGCATATTGCGTTTTCTCTGTAGTATTTTGCTCATTACAAAACATGCTGTAATTTTTCTTCTTCTGTATTTTTTTACTCGTTTCAAATATACAATATTTCTATTTTTGTGTAGCATATGGTCCGTTACAAACGGGAAGAATTGCTTTCTCATCGTCTGTGTGTAAAATATCTAGAAACAAAGTGGTGAGTATGGTAACCTTATGAAACATTTGTGATATTGTAACTGATATGTATCAGTAGTTTAAGAAATAAATGTTAGGCTTAAAAAATAGATGTCAGACTTAAAAAATAAATGTTAGGCTTAAGAAATAAATGTTAGGCTTAAAAAATAAATGTTAGGCTTCGATATTAATATCAATGATATGAAAACAAGTCGTTGTAAGGGGAAGGGTAGAGTGTGATCAGTTTATTAGGTTTTTGGTACATCAAATACCAGACATAGAATGTAATATTTATGAAATGATAAAGTTCTTTCTTCAAATGAACAGCAAGTAATCTCTGTGTAAAAACAATGCAGTTAAGGATTCGTGGGTGGGAGTGTTTTAAGAATGAAGACCTGATGCATTAGATTATCCTCTTGTCCTCAAATTGTGGGGGTTTACTGTTCATCTTTATACGAACTGTTTGACTTACTTTTAAGTTCTATGAATGCCAACCAGTTAATACTGCACTTTAATTAGAGACGAACATAGCAGTTTTAGACATTTCACAAAAACATGTTTATAAGTTTGTGCTTTTATATACTACCGAGTAAAACGAATATCTATTATTCTAAAATCTTTGGCTTACACTCAGGTACTAAATTCTCTAAGTAACAAAGACTTCGACGTGTGTGCCACAGGTTTGTATTTCAGGTACATTTGTGATAACATGTCTCTAGATGTTATACGTGTGATGACCACTTAAAAATCAAGCAATGTGACAGTCAACAATGCTTGGTAAGAAATCAAATGTTCCTCATGTTTTTAAGAGTATATCAATAATATATTGAATTAGCTCTGTGGTGTAAAATGCCTAATATGGTAAAACAAGGAGACTTTTTAGGTCTAAAAAAAAGTCACGTTGGACTGGAAACGTTTTAAACACGTTCCTCTTAATTTCACCATTACAGCTGAAGTAAAACATGATTTTATTCAAATCTTTTAGGCCTGAAAAGCCTCCTCGTTTCACCAACCTAGGTTTAATTTACACCACCGAACTAAGTTTCTTTTAGTGCACCCAAACAGCATTTCAGATAGATTTTTGGAAGTAGTAGGTCCAGGTGATTAGTTCTGATATTGAAAGATATTCCCGCTGAGCAAGGACTTGTGAAAGACTAAAGATCGATCCGTAGTGCTATTTGTGCACACCTTTGATTTGAAATCTGTAAATAGAACTGTGCTAAAAGTATTGTTCATTTAACACCTTATTTCAGGAACTCGTATGGCATGTACTTTCACTTGATGAACCTGTTCGTTTATACGATCTTTTTGGCCCTTGTCACAGCCAATGCCATCAGTCTTATGGATAATAGACCAAAGTATCCAAATCATATAAGTAACTTACTTAATAACTCGGTGGATAATGGATCTTCTGGAATAGCTTCTGCTGAGGGACAGAGGCTGGTCAGTATAGATTTCTCTTATGTTTAGATTTAAAACAGATTAATTAGAATAAAGAATATTAAACATTCTAAACAGTTTAAAGCTTTTGAGCGGAGTCTATACGTTTACTAATGCAAATAATTTTTCTTTTCAATGTTCATTTCTATTGAATTATAAATAATCGTTTGGATGTAAGTTGAATAAAGCAGGACGATCTTTGTTACTCCAGAAAAAAAAAACAACAACAAACATTTCGAGAACAGAGTTTTTCTACATCGTTCGAAGGCAAAACGAAAACAAAAGATAATGGTAAAAGACTATTTCATTCAAAACTAAACGGTTGTGGACACTTCTTTGAGATTCTTTTATTTGTATGATTATTTAACAGTATATAGCACGAGCTGCTACAAACTAGATTTTAGTTACAAAAAGTAATATTCTGTATTGGCTGAACAGTTACAAAAAGTAATATTCTGTATTGGCTGAACAGCTACAAAAAGTGATATTCTGTATTGGTTGAACAGTTACAAAAAGTGGTATTCTGTATTGACTGAACAGTTACAAAAAAGTGGTATTTTGTATTGGCTGAACAATTACAAAAAGTGGTATTCTGTATTGGCTAAACAGTTACAAAAAAGTGGTATTCTGTATTGGTTGAACAGTTACAAAAATTAATATTCTGTATTAGTTGAACAGTTACAAAAAGTGGTATTCTGTATTGGCTAAACAGTTACGAAAAAGTGATATTCTATATTGGTTGAACAGTTACAAAAAGTGGTATTCTGTATTGGTTGAACAGTTACAAAAAGTGATATTTTGTATTAGTTGAACAGTTACAAAAAGTGGTATTCTATATTGACTGAACAGTTACAAAAAAGTGGTATTTTGTATTGGCTGAACAATTACAAAAAGTGGTATTCTGTATTGGCTAAACAGTTACGAAAAAGTGGAATTCTGTATTGGTTGAACAGTTACAAAAAGTGGTATTCTGTATTAGTTGAACAGTTACAAAAAGTGGTATTCTGTATTGGTTGAACAGTTACAAAAAGTGGTATTCTGTATTAGTTGAACAGTTACAAAAAGTGGTATTTTATATTGACTGAACAGTTACAAAAAAGTGGTATTTTATATTGGCTGAACAATTACAAAAAGTGGTATTCTGTATTTGCTGAATAGTAGGTGTTTTATTCATTAAGTGATGAAGTTCTTTCTTTAAACAAAAATCGAACAATCAGTTTGTAAAATAAAATAATACACTTGAAGATTAGTAAGAATTTATGAACGCGAATCACAAACTTTCGGATTCCCGGTCTGGCACCCTAAATATTGAGCCACTCCCTACATTTGGCTGTTACATAAAATTGGCAGTCGGAGATGTACCTGGTGAAGTTATTGACTTGTTACTAGTTTTAATGATTCACTTATGATGGTTTTTTGACCGAATAAAATGACAATAAACACGGTTAAAGGAACGATATTTTCTATTTTTGGCAATGTACTGAGGGTAATGTGTGATTCTTTATATCAGGAGGTGAAGTTGTAAAGCAATAAATAATTATAAGGAGTTATTTTGTCTCGTTACTATTTATCATTTATTGGTTGGCCTGCTTTGGACGCTCGAAACGCAATCTGCGGGTCGCGGAATTAAAACTTTATATATATAATGTTATAATGTGACGACCTATCTCACTACTCGTTGGTAAAGAGCAGCGGTATTGACTAGCTGCCTTCACTCCAGTTTATCACTTCAAAATTAGTGATGATTAGCTTTGCACGAATTTAAACAACAAAAAACACACAAGCCTATTGATTAAATAATTTAATGGAATTAGTTTTTTATGCTCAGTAAACTATATACCTATTTATCTGTCTGTCTATCTGTTTACGTCATATATTCCTTCACAAAGCACAACATTAGTGATGGTTAGCTTTGCACGAATTTAAACAACAAAAAACACATAAGCCTATTGATTAAATAATTTAATGGAATTAGTTTTTTATGCTCAGTAAAATATATACCTATTTATCTGTCTGTCTATCTGTTTACGTCATATATTCTTTCACAAAGCATTAGTCCGTTTATAAGTGTTATAAACGTAAGCCAGGGTGTTGTTTCAAACTGAAGCATGACCCAACCACCTATAACATTAGTATTGATTGGTTGCTTATTAGTCGTATGTGTTTAAAATAAACAATACATTCGTATTTTTGTATTTATGGCAAAGCTACTAAGGCTATCTGCCGCCGTCCACAAGTTGTAATTACTGACTAGAGGGAAGGCAGCTGTTCAACAGCATCCTGCTATCTAGAATCCATACTAAGGGATTGATTATCATTCTTATAGAGCACACGTGATTTAAAGGGTTTTAATTATTATTCTTATAGAACACACGTGATTTAAAGTGCAGAGAATACTTTACTACCTATCATCCATTCAAATTTCACTCTTCACCTCCAAAATCTAGAGCTCTAGCCCGCGACCAAAAAGCAATGAAACAGTATTATTGTTTATTTTTCATTGTAGGACACATTTTAATATACAGGGTGAACATACGTGGTTAGAGTTTCTGGTAAAAATGGATGATGACATTTTTTCTATTAAGTATTTTTGCTTAATGCTTGATATTTGATATATTATATTTGTTTATTTTTCCTTTTCCCAACAGAGGCCGCACGCCATGTGTTCAGTCAACGCTTTAGTCGTACTTGTTTTCGTTGCTTTAAACATAATAAAGGAATTCTACCAGATGTACACACAGGTAAATCAAAAGTTTGTTCTATTATAACTTTAATGATGTAAACGACACCAAAAATTTTTTCTGTCATATCTTTAATGATGTAAACGACACCAAAAATTATTCTGTCATATCTTTAATGATGTAAACGACACCAAAAATTTCTTCTGTTATATCTTTAATGATGTAAACGACACCAAAAATTTCTTCTGTCATATCTTTAATGATGTAAGCGACACCAAAAATTATTCTGTCATATCTTTAATGATGTAAACGACACCAAAAAATTTTTCTGTCATATCTTTAATGATGTAAACGACACCAAAAATTTTTTCTGTCATATCTTTAATGATGTAAACGACACCAAAAATTTCTTCTGTCATATCTTTAATGATGTAAACGACACCAAAAATTTCTTCTGTTATATCTTTAACGATGTAAACGACACCACAAGTTTGTTTTGTTATAACTTTATAACTTAAAACAATATCGCCCAAAATTCGTAGCCAATGTTGTCAATGGTCAGGCCAATAACAGAAGGAAAGGGCAACCATCCTTGTCCAGCCACTGACGTTTTTGGTCACTGCCTGTGTCATGTGTGTATGTTTGTGTGCAAAATTAGCATCTTTCGTTAGGCCAGACGTATACACTCCGGAAGTGTTCTAATGTAATAGCTTTTTAAATAATAAAAATCGTTAAGAAATTGGAATCTTTATCGGTTATGGAAAATATCTATATACTCTTTTTATCCTTGTGTTTTTCTCTTTGTTTCAGGCTCTCAGATTAAATTAGCAGTAGATATTGACTGGTTGCGTTGGAGTTGTGACGTTTTTGGATTTTAAAATGTATCGAGATTAATGCTGCTAATAATAAAGTCATAATCAATTAGATTTTAATAATATTGTATCATTTTACTACTCCTAGATTTTGGTTGTGAATTAATCAGGGATTTAGGTACAAGTAATTTATTAGGACTGGAATCGCTTTAAGGTAGAAAATGTTGTTGTTTTAATAATATTATATTATAGACTAGTTCATTACGCCTTAGTTTCCACTCACATATGGTTTAAATGGTATTTCCACAAAGATTTTGCATGTAGTAAACTAAACGACCTGGTGAGCTTTGTATTGAACAATGCACAAGCAAACATGTTATGTGTTGTAACCCAGCCGGACTGTTGGGCTTTGTATTGAACAATGCACAAGAAAACATGTTATGTGTTGTAACCCAGACGACTTGATGAATTCCATTTTGAACGATATACAACCAAACATTTTGTATGTTGTAACCCATCCGACTTGATGAACTCCATTTTGAACGATATACAACCAAACATTTTGTATGTTGTAACCCAGCTGACTTGATAAACTCCATTTTGAACGATGCACAACCAAACATTATGAATGTTGTAACCCAGACGACTTGATAAACTCCATTTTGAACGATATACAACCAAACATTTTGTATGTTGTAACCCAGACGACTTGATGAACTCCATTTTGAACGATATACAACCAAACATTTTGTATGTTGTAACCCAGCTGACTTGATGAACTCCATTTTGAACGATGCACAACCAAACGTTTTGAATGTTGTATCCCATCCGGCCTGATAAATTCTATTTAAAGAAACGTACAATATAGTGCAGTGAAATACTTTTTTGTACTCTTCTTTGTGAACACCCGTATCGGACCAGTTAAAATATAGAACTCAACGTGTTTATAGTCTAATTTCGATCTTTTAACTCACACCAAATTTAGCGTTGAGTATTTTATAATTTATAACAACTTTAAAGGCATTTCTCTTTTCTTAGAATTCGTTGTTTTTTTTAGATAGAGGAATGTTTGATTGTTATGTTTCAGACTAGTCACGTTTCCTTTTGTAGCGAGTAAAGTACTTTTTGGATATAATCAACACGGTAGAGTGGGGGCTCTACATTACAAGTGGGTTACTAGGGGCAACGAATATCATCCCCGGAATCTTAGACTACAGCACCGATTACATTGTAGCAGCCATTGCTGTATTCCTTGCTTGGTTCAACTATCTTCTCTACTTGCAGAGGTAATTAACACTTTATCTTATACCTTATTGTGAAAATCACTTAAAACAAGTTACATCTTAGCCTAAACTGGAGTACATGATAAACTTTATCATAGTAATTATGAATATTGATGAATATTTCAAACTGATCAGATTTTGATCATAAGTGTCCACTGATTAGGTTTAAATTTTAGAAATTATTACAGTCACACATGTTGAAAAATAAACTTTTCAAACTGATCAGATTTTGATCATAAGTGTCCACGGATTACGGTTTAAACTTTAGAAAGTATTACAGTCACACATGTTGAAAAAGAAACGCATTTTCTCTGAAAAACGGTGCTCAAGATAAGAAATATGTAACATCTATTGCCTTATTGTTTGTTTCTTTTTGAAAAGAAAACTCATTGATTGTGTTATATTTTAATACTAAGACGCGGTAATGTTCCATATTTGTGTACTTTTATAAAATCAACTTGCACTATTTGGAAACTTTCACAAGATATATATATTAGAATTGTACAGTAGTGGTCACTTGTTCATGGAAGTTTCTAATATTTGTTTTAGATTTAATAGAGTCGGCATCTACGTAGTGATGTTTTTGGAAATCTTATCCACATTGTTGAGAGTGATGCTTGTCTTCTCCGTGCTAATAATTGCGTTTGGTCTGAGCTTCTTCATCCTTCTTGGCAAAATCGAGGTTTGGAAATATATTTGATATTTCAATTCTTTCTCTTGATGACCTCAGAAAATCTGGAAGATAATTATTAAATGCTGAAAGAATATAGCACGTAATAATAGTTTCTCCAGGTTAGGTGTTGAACATCAGAGCAATAAATACCTATCTTATTTCTTTTAATTCTTTTATTTTATACTAACCTGTCGATTAATCTTGTTTTGATACTAATCTCGGTTCCTATATCACTATGCATAAACATTATATAGATATTAGAATTTCGTTGATTTTGTAAACAATTTAGGTTGTAGACATGCAGAGTAATATAGAAATAACACATCTACTTTTCACAACACCCGAATTACTGAGGGTTTCAGGTTGTACTTACTTCTTCTGATATACGCTGTAGAGATGCTTTTTAATAGATAAAACTTAAATATAGATCAGAGTAAAACTATTTTATTTGGATTAACTTTGTTAAACATAAAATTTATTCAGTAATATATTCATTTTTCAAACTAAGAGAGCTTAGGATTTTAACACATTGTTTGTATACTTTGTGGTGATTATTAACACAGTTTGTATACATTCTATGAGGATTATTAATACTGTGTTTGTATACTTTGTGGTTCAAACTGTGTTAATAATAACCACAAAGTATACAAACACAGTATTAATAATCCTCATAGATGTATACAAACTGTGTTAATAATCACCACAAAATATACAAACACAGTAATAATAATCCTCATAGAGTATATACAAACTGTGTTAATAATCACCACAAAGTATACAAACACAGTAATAATAATTCGCATAGACTATATACAAACTGTGTTAATAATCACCACAAAGTATACAAACACAGTAATAATAATCCTCATAGATGTATACAAACTGTGTTAATAATCACCACAAAATATACAAACACAGTAATAATAATACTCATAGAGTGTATAATAGAGTGTATACAAACTATGTTAATAATAACCACAAAGTATAGAAACACAATAGTATACTTTACCATAAATGGGAACTTTGAAGGATATTCTACGTAATTAAACGCAGTTGTTTGTATATTTCGAACATAACGTTTTAGTTTTTGGACAAACGAGTTTATTTAGTATGAGGTTCATGTGTATCATGTATTTATGTTTTTGTCAGGGGCTGGAAGAAAAAGGTTTTTACAATCCCGGGATATCTTTGGTTCGAGTCGGAACCATGATGCTCGGAGAAGTGGACTTTCTCGGAACTTTCTTGCGACCTTTGCGCAGTCTAGTTGGCCCAATGTCAAGACAGTTGTTTGCTGCAATAGTATTTCTTATGGGATTTGCAATTCTGATGCCAATTCTTTTGATGAATCTTCTGGTAAGTTCTCAAACCAACAACATAAAGCAACTTCCTTACCAAACGTCTACAGTACACATTTCCCCATAAAGCTAAGTGTTAACGTAGAATAAGAAGGTCGTAGACAAACCAACTGCATGAAGCAACTTCGTTACTAAACGTCTACAATACACATTTCCCCATAAAGCTAAGTGTTAACGTAGAATAAGAAGGTCGTAGACAAACCAACAGCATGAAGCAACTTCGTTACTAAACGTCTACAGTACAGGTTTCCCCATAAAGCTAAGTGTTAACGTAGAATAAGAAGGTCGTAGACAAACCAAGAACATAAAGCAACTTCCTTACCAAACGTCTACAGTACATATTTCCCCATAAAGCTAAGTGTTAACCTAGAATAAGAAGGTCGTAGACAATACTGTAAGGTCTCCTTGGCTTTGCCTATAACATTTCCATAGCTATAAGTTACCAAAGATGTTCTCTAGTCCATCAACAGGTTACCGAAGGTTAAAACTGTTTCTGTTCAATGGTGTAAATTATATCAGTGTAAGCTTAACTGTAGGAACATGCCATTTTATACTTTTGGGTTTTCATAAGTAATGAGGGATATAAAGCTAGGTTGAAGTCTGTTTTCTGTTTCTGTACATGCCCTAGTTTGTAGCAAGTTCATATTCATTTGATTTGGTTAAAGTATGTTTTCTGTTTCTGTACATGCTATAGATAGTAGCAAGTTCATATTCATTTAATTTGGCTAAGGTATGTTTTCTGTTTCTGTCCATGCTATAGATAGTAGCAAGTTCATATTCATTTGATTTGGTTAAAGTATGTTTTCTGTTTCTGTGCATGCTATAGATAGTAGCAAGTTCATATTCATTTAATTTGGCTAAGGTATGTTTTCTGTTTCTGTGCATGCTCTAGTTTGTAGCAAGTTCATATTCATTTAATTTGGTTAAGGTCTGATTTCTGTTTCTGTACATGCTCTAGTTTGTAGCAAGTTCATATTCATTTAATTTCAGATAAGACTTCTTTTCTCACGTTTGATCTTTTTCTACAAATTTTTTAATCATGTCTCACTCAGAACAAAGTTAAGAAAATTCACGTTCAGTAATAAAATGTTACAAGTAATATTCTACTTAGAAACACGATAAACAAAACTCATATTTAGATCCGTTATAAATTGTTGCGATCTTTCCTCTTTGTTTTTTTTTTGTTGTTGTTGATAGATTGGTCTAGCTGTTGGAGACATCGAAACGGTGAGAAGAAACGCCCAACTAAAGCGGCTAACAATGCAGGTAAATTCTTCAACGTTACGTACAAGAAGTTAACAAAAAAAATCAATTGAAATAATTAAGCAAGATTATAATCCCAACAACACAAACTTGATCGATTTTCAAAAACTAAAACAAAGCTGAAATTCTCGAACATCAATCCATAATTGTAATTACCACTCAAAACAATTTATTTTGGTATACATGCATAGAGAACTACGATAATGGACTATTTATAACATTGCTAAAAACCGTTTAGCTTATGTTATTTCGAAAGGAACGTTTTTCTCTTTGATGAAGAATGTAAGGTTGGAAAGTGTTTAACTCGAGGTTTGACAACGGTTTAAATTCATGTCGATTTTAAAATCTCCCATCATGCCTTTTGTGAGTACTTTAAAAGTAAAATAAAAATGGCAACATTGTATTTCACTTTCTTACATTAAAATTTTATTCGACAGTCAATTATAGCTTTTGCATTAACTATTCTTAGAGTGAAAGCGTTATTTTATTTTTACTTTCATGCCCTTTTGTGTTTATTTAATTTTTCCTAGTTGTCATCACATAAATTCTTTTTAAACTTGTTCATTATGGAAGATTGAAAATAAGATAATTTAAGCCATTATCCAGTAAATTGTGGCTTCAATACCGACGGAAAAGTGGTCCATTATTTTATGAAAGAGGCATTTTTTTATTCGCATCTATTTCTCAACCTGTTGTTGCAAGAACAGGTTATAATAAAGTTAGTAATTATAATGGAAATTTGTATTATATCTAGACAAAATAGTACAGAATATTTTGCAGAATAACTTATGTTATTGAAGAATGTATTATCTCATATTTTGGTATCGAGGCATTTTGTCAGCTCATACCGAACAGTTTTTCAGTTGCAGTTTTATAGGTACAGTCACATACAGAAAATTGCTGCGTCATAATATATCAAGGCTTATCATGTATTGGTTAACGTGATATGATTAAACTCTAATTTTCCGACCTTTAAGAAACCGTTATGATTTGATATATATATATTAAATTAGCTTGTTTAACGTTAGCTTTCAAAATACATTCACATTTGTGTTCATTTATCACAAATGTTTTAAGTTATAAATAAAAGTATAGAGCGTTAGAAAGGAATATTTCGAAACTTAAGGTCGATGTTGGCTTAGTGGTTATCGTGTAGGTCTGCGTATCGCAAGGTCTAGGGTTCGAGACGTGATGCCATTGAATAAGCTCCGCTCTTCAGCTGTTGACGCGTTAGAAAAGTGACAGTCAGTCCCAGTCGAACGTTTCCCGTTGGCTGACTGCTTTCCTTCCGATCAGCACTTCAAAATTAGAGATGATTATACCTGAATTTTAGGGATCTCTGACCTGGCCTTTTAGTCCAAGTGTGCTTAAGATACCAATGAAGATGAAAGTTGTTAGTTAATCTAGACGCCATTTGTCCAGAATAGAACTGACCCAGTGCTTTTATTACAAGGATTCTTTATAACTAGAATTTTAAGATCAGAGACAACAGTACCAAATATTTTGTGAGGTTAACACAAAAGAGCTCTAATTCGTACAAGCTGTATTATAAGAACCAGGATGAATAGGTTTCTACTTCTTCTATAACAAATACAAGATTAGTAAAACATAAATATTTCAGATAACGAAATGATGTTGTGTGAAGTAAACATCTATAAATTTACTCAAAACTATACTCTTTTACTGGGAGCACTCATAAACCCAACGTAGAAACCACGAGAACTTAACATCTCAAAATGTTTAGTGATTAACTGTCGGTAGTATGTTTCTTTCAATAAAAAACGTATGCCATTTCAACCAGCTCTCCAAGGCAACTTTGGAAAGTTATCCTTTTTATTTTAAATGTTTTGTTCTTATTCTCCTCTCGACTCTTTACGTTTCTAACCCTATGTCAAACAAGGCGTTACACATATTCATTAGGTAATACATTACCCTAGGTGGAGTCGCATACAGACTTGGAAAGGAAGCTTCCTGAAAATTTTTTAAAACTAGTTGACAAAATGGAGGTTTGTGAGTATCCAAACCGGACAAACGTGTCTTCTTACTTGGTGAGTTAATTAATTTAATTCGTATATATTAGAAGCATTTAGTAAAGCTTCACATTATGGATCTACATATAATATTTTTTTTAGATCTGCAACGGATAACGTATTTCAGATAATTTTAGTAAATAAAAATACGACAGCAGTCAATTTTGATTGTTTGGAAATATGAGCTTAAGTTAAATTATAATGACCAAGCAGAGAAGGAAGCTAATGTAAAAACAAAAATTCTTTTCTTTTCCGATGATGAAGTTAAACATGGCAGAGGAGTGTACTTTAACGCGATTTATGGTGATATTTCGTGTAAGTTAAACATGGCAGAGGAATGTACTTTCACGCGACTTATGGTGATATTTCGTGTAAGTTAAACATGGCAGAGGAATGTACTTTAACGCGACTTATGGTGATATTTCGTGTAAGTTTCCCTACAATCGTTCTACCTCCACAAATTCCTTTCGGAAAATTTTTATTTCTGATACTTGATTATCATTTGAACGATAAGGAAAAGTGTGAAGACTAACAATGGATAATTCAGGCTTCTCATGGTTATTTATATATGAATAAGTTACTAAAACTGGTCCCAATGAGTGTTTATTTTTCATCGTACAAGTTCTTTGACACACTTGGTTAATATATGTTTTTAACAACTTTTTCTATTGATTTGAGCTTGCTGTGTGTCTGTCTAATAGTATCAGTACACATGACATTAAGGTGAATGTGTCCTTCATTAATTTAACTAATGCTAATGTGGATTCACTATAGACAAGCCAAATATAATTATACACTGTATGTATAATATTTTCTTCCACATTTAAATAAATCAGGAATGATGTGAAAACAAATGTTAACTCTATATAAAGGTGCTGTAATGCATATCTATAAAGGTGCTATAATGCGTATCTATAGAGGTGCTATAATGCGTATCTATAAAAGTGCTATAATGCATATCTATAAAGGTGCTATAATGCATATCTATAAAGGTGCTATAATGCATATATATAAAGGTGCTATAATGCGTATCTATAAAGGTGCTATAATGCGTATCTATAAAGGTGCTATAATGCGTATCTATAAAGGTGCTATAATGCGTATCTATAGAGGTGCTATAATGCGTATCTATAGAGGTGCTATAATCCGTATCCATAGAGGTGCTATAATGCGTATCTATAGAGGTGCTATAATGCGTATCGATCAAGGTGCTATAATGCGTATCTATAGAGGTGGTATAATGCGTATCTATAGAGGTGCTATAATGCGTATCTATAGAGGTGCTATAATGCGTATCGATCAAGGTGCTATAATGCGTATCTATAGAGGTGCTATAATGCGTATCTATAGAGGTGCTATAATGCGTAGTTTATCCATCATACTAGATATTTGACATTTAGTTTCTTCATCAAGTTCTGAATGGTTTTAAAGAGATTTAAAAACTTTAACTTTATAAGTTTTCAAAGTTGACAAACGGAGAAGTTACAATCTTTAAAAAGATGAGAATTTTGTAACTTAGGAAAGTTTGTTCCTAAATATTTGATATCATTCTGACTCTTTGTTTTCTAACATCCACTCTTCTGTCCAGTTGGCTATTCGTTGTCCCTGTGATGCATATTTTAACCCTGATGGTCACCCAAGGTCTGCGTTAAGGTATTTTCCGTTTGTTTGCACTGTACACATTCCATGGAAATTTCACATTCTGCGTTTTACCACATTTGCACGATTAACATTGGGCTATATGCTATAAGAAAGCTACAACGATAATTCGTTGTTCAAGAAACTGTAAATCTGGTTAATATTTACATTATAACCCTATCAGACTGGTTAAAATTTACACTATAACCCTATCAGACTGGTTAATAGTTACACTATAACCCTATCAGACTGGTTAATATTTACACTATAACCCTATCAGACTGGTTAATAGTTACACTATAACCCTATCAGACTGGTTAATAGTTACACTATAACCCTATCAGACTGGTTAATAGTTACACTATAACCCTATCAGACTGGTTAATAGTTACACTATAACCCTATCAGACTGGTTAATATTTACACTATAACCCTATCAGACTGGTTAATATTTACACTATAACCCTATCAGACTGGTTAATAGTTACACTATAACCCTATCAGACTCTAAAAGCCCCTTCTCCCCTTGGTTCAGCGGTAAGTCTGTTGGCTTTTAACGCAAAAAAATCGAGTTTCGATACCCGCGGTCGCAGATTATACACAGTCCATTGTGTAGTTATGTGTTGAACAACAAACATACTCTGCAGAAGTTTCTTAATAAAAGTTGTATAACTGAATAATTTAAAAACGTGCAATTAAATAACTTTCGATTTGAAAATTTCCGTTTAAATTGCTGATGGCAAAAGCTAAAAAAACTAGCAACTCAATCTAAAATCTGTAAAACTTTATTTTTTCCGTACTGTAGGTATACACTAGAGTGCGTTGCAGTGGCTAGAGAGAGAGAGACAGAAAAGTAAAAGTTAACTCGTTACTGTTTCTTTCTGAATTACTATATTTATTCTTCAATTACATTAGGATTGCTAAGGCTTACAGAGCAAACATCTGTTCAGTTTCTACATTATTTGTTCACTATTATTATAAATGATACAAACAGTTTTAACTGTATTATTTCTATCTATTTTTACGTGAACTAGTGGAGCACTATTCATAGCTGGTTTGCAAGTCCTCAAGAAGACTCAGGACAGCGATCGCCCCACCTGGTGGACGGAATTACAGATACGTCGGATGATTTGGGCGAACAACTTCACGAACAGAAGAAAAAGTACGTGTTTTGTTTTTGTTGTAAAGATAACTATAATAATTCGAGTTTTATCCTTTTTTTTTAGCTTTCAAGTAGAAAAATTATTACCATATAGAGATATTCAAGAAAAAAACGCACACACACTTTGATGGATACAAAAGGAATATTTCTGTTTTTGAGTCTCTTTTTTCAGAATTAAAGCTCATTAGTTTGTGAATTAAATCATTATCTTCTTTATCAACATTAAAGAAAGTTGAGTGTATGTGTGCTTCTTTCTTTGTACAGTTAATATGATTAGAACGTACTAATGACTTTTCTGATGAAATTCTAATTTTTCTTGCATCATTAACCACAAAGGATGTGAATAACTAAACGTTTGAGCGCTTAACGTCATCTCAAGAGAAACACGATATACTGTGTTAGAATTAACGGGTGTCTGTGGCACCTTTGATTTTCTAAACATATATAATAAGAACGATTTTTATAAACTATAGGAATATACGAGAAAAATGTGCAATAAACATGATTAAAGATTCAAACACTGCGAAGTAATGCATCTATACCTTTATTAGTTTTTGGGAAAAATGGTTTTTTTGTATTTTAATAAAAAGGTGAAACTTTACAACTATAAGAATAATATACATCACTTGATATGTGTAACTACTGATATTTTGTTAAAATTCATTAGCGTAAGTTTCTCGCTAACTGCGCCATGATGTTAGGTGTGGGATGGAAATGTGATGTAATACTTTGTTTCTGAGTATTTTATTGTTCTCTGAGGTAACTGCATCAAAGGCTGATGAGCATCTTTGGTGTTCTTGAGAATAATTTTACTTTGCCTTTAACTCTCAGTTAATTTTGGGTTTAATTCGGAGATAGACATAGAATGTAAGAGCAACAGCGCATGCACTTTTTGATGAAGACATAAAATGTAAGAGCAGCAACACATGCAATATTTGAAGACATAAAATGTAAGAACAGCAACGCATGCAATATTTGAAAACATAAAATGTAAGAACAGCAACGCATGCAATATTTGATGAAGACATAGATTATAATAACAGCAACGCATGCAATGTTTGATGAAGATATAAAATGTAAGAACAGCAACGCATGCAATGTTTGATGAAGACAGATTATAAGAGTAGCAACGCATTCAATGTTTGATGAAGACATAAAATGTAAGAACGGCAACGCATGAAATGTTTGATGAAGACATAGATTATGAGAACAGCAACGCATGCAATGTTTAATAAAAACAAAATGTAAGAACAGCAACGCATGCACTGTTTGATGAAGACATAAAATGTAAAAACAGCAACGCATGAAATATTTGATGAAGACACAGATTATAAGAACAGCAACGCATGCAATGTTTAATGAAGACATAAAATGTAAGAACAGCAGCACATGCAATGTTTAATGAAGACATAAAATGTAAGAACTGAAGCACGTGCACTATCTGATGAAGACAAAATGTAAGAAAAGCAGCACGTACGCTGTTTGATGAAGACAAAATGTAAGAACAGCAGCACGTACACTGTTTGATGAAGACAAAATGTAAGAACAGAAGCACGTAGACTGTTTGATGAAGACATAAAATGTAAGAACAGCAGCACGTGTACTGTTTGATGAAGACATAAAATGTAAGAACAGCAGCGCATAGACTGTTTGATGAAGACATAAAATGTAAGAACAGCAGCACGTGTACTGTTTGATGAAGACATAAAATGTAAGAACAGCAGCGCATGCGCTGTCTGATAAAAATTAATTTTACAAACCAACTTAAAGTGTAAAAAAAGATAGTCCGAAGATGCATATAATATTACCTGATAAAAAACCAAGACAGTTAAATATACGGAATGCCCTTAAAACGCAGCAAAAAAGATTCGAATCGTTCAGTAATTTAAAAAAACAAAAACATTATGGGATGTATTCAGAGGATGTTTAAAATGGCCAATAGAGGTTTTCGTATATCAGAAATCAACTTATTATTGTTAAAAAGGAATTTCAGCTGAATACGTTTTCTAGAATATTAGTATAGGTTTTTTTTATAGCGCCTTACAGTAGTTTGATCTACGAATTTTGGTCTAATTACTATCTAAAGATATGTTGACACTTCGAAAGGGTACTTTTAATATCATGTTAGGACTAGCAGTGATTTCTTGATTTCCTAAACATGATTTTTAAGCTTAATAATTGTACACAAGGCAAACCAACATGTCCTTAAGGTACTTTGTTTTTAACCAGAGATAATGCATATACATTAAGATGGTCATCCAATTTGAAGGTAACTCAATGTTCTAGTTGAGGTATTCTGCTAACCATCTTTAGATTATAACTTATTGTTTTGACTATCTTCTCTAGTTCTTACCATCTCTTTGTTTAACTCACTAAGACGTTATAGGAGCAATAATATCAAATGGTTAATCTACTTTTTGTTATATATATTCTTAGACAATAATATCTAGTTAACTTACCTTCTTGTTAAATGTCTATAATATCTATATAAAATAATGGTTTATGATTTACATAAGAAACATAACGTTTGTTCAACATGATTGTTACATTGTGCGATAGCTATTTTCGAAATTGTAATGCTGAATAATTTATAATTATTATTATTTTTACCGAGAATCATGTTATGTTTTGTTTTATCCATTTAGGCTTAGTGACATATCGAAAGCAATGAGTGAACAACTACAGCTTCTTCGACTCATTGTCCAGAAGATGGAGATTAGGACAGAGAATGAAGACATGGACGAAGGAGAATATGACTGTATTAAAGAATGTACTCCTAGCGAGCTTTACCGGCATGTGACATTACCATAGTTACCATTTCACACTGTTAGCGTTGTTGTGTGACATTATCATAGTTACCGCTTCTCTCTGATAGCGTTGTTATGTGGCATTATCATAGTTACCGCTTCACATTGGTAGCATCATTGTGTGACCTTACCATAGTTACCGCCTCACACTGTTAGCGTTGTTATGTGACATTACCATAATTAGAGCTTCATACTATTAGCGTTGTTGTGTGACATTACCATAGTTACCGCTTCACATTGGTAGCATCGTTGTGTGACATTACCATAGTTACCGATTCACACTGTTAGCATTGTTGTGTGACATTACCATAGTTACCGCTTTACATTGGTAGCATCGTTGTGTGACATTACCATAGTTACGCTTCTCTCCGGTAGCGTTGTTTCTGCCTATAGACGCTGAAAGTAGCATGGTACTGTAATATCTGAATGTGTTATAATATATTAAGTGTAAGAGCCGCTTATAAAAAGTTCAGCTTCTTCTTACGCTTGGCTTTACAATAAATATTTATTAGCAAGTCTTTAGCTATACTCGTCCATGTAAACTCGTAGCTACGCTGTAGTAAAACGTTTAATAAACACATAGTAGAATTTATCTCTTTGAGACTGTCTTTTCTAGCCCGTTTCTAATTCATCTTGGAAGAGCGAGAAATTCATGATATTGTAATATTAATTCACATTTTAACAGTGCAGTTCCGGCATTACAACATGTTTTTACTAATTTGTGTACGTTTCATGACACTTTATACGGTACGGTAGGAGAAAGTGCTTCTACTAGTTTCTCTATACATTTCATTACTCCCATTCTACATTTCCGGCTGAAGAATGTACTTTTACTATTGTCTGTATGTTTCATTATTCTCATTCTATATTGCCGGCAGTAGAAAGTGTTTCTATTATAATCACTACTGGTTATTTCACTATGTTTCATTACTCCACTTCCTTCGACATTATAATACTATTCTTCGTCAAAACTTTTATAACCTGGGCAACGATTTCAAAAATTCCCACTTTTCTATTTTAGTCGTCGTAACTAATGTTTAAACACTTAGAAAAAAACATGGGATTGTCCCTGTTGTTGCTATGTTTCCGAATTTGGCATTGATATTTTAAAACTATATCATATATAAGACGCCTAACTTTATATAATGTTGTGTCATATAATGATATCAGTTCGTTAAATAAAAAGCTCTTGCTCTCTGTAGATGATCGTTATTTTTCGACTGGAAAAAATTAAAATTGGACGTTTTTATTTCCATAGGTAGCTTTGTTTCACTAAGAACTTGAAAATAAATATAACAACATATGTTTTGTAGAATAAGTTTATTATAAGTTTACATTTCATTAAAACAAGCTTGTAACAATCTTACATTCCATAGCAGTGTCTATCAGCAGTGATAAAGGAAACAAATCTTACAACAGTTGAAACAAAATTTAAGTTATACTAAATTAAATCGGTGGTAAGCCTGAGGGCTTATAACGCTAAACATCGGGGTTTCATATTTGCGGTGGGTACAATAGAAGTAGCCCATTGTGTAGATTTGTGCTTAACAGTAAACAAACAAAAATATATTTCAAAATTATGAATAGCACCTGGTTTACTTAATTAAACATTGACAGATTCATCTTGTGGGTGATAGTATTAGCATGATATAATTTACCGCTTAGATAGCTTTAAGGTTCTTCAAAATTATGAGAAGCCCTGGTTTACTTAATTAAACACTGACAGATTCATCTTGTGGGTGATAGTATTAGCATGATATAATTTACCGCTTAGATAGCTTTAAGGTTCTTCAAAATTATGAGAAGCCCTGGTTTATTTAATTAAACATTGACAGATTCATCTTGTGGGTGATAGACTTTAGTTAAAAATATAAACTTTCTTCTTAATTACTAAATAAATATTCCAATTAATTTCGAGCTATTTTGAGTCAAACTTCTATTAATTTAGTTTGTGCAATTGCATATGAGGTTGTTTGGTGCTAGACTGGAGTTGAATTTCTTTGTCTTATTGCCATAGTGACGAGTTTTGAGTGATAATCTTAATCTCCACTCCTATATATTAATCCCCTCTAATATGCATTGGGAACTTGGTGTAACAAAGAAGACATGATAATAAATAGGTAAATAAAGTGAAAATAAGTTAAATGAATAAGGTATAAAAATAATGTAGTACATTGCTGCCGACTGATTGCCTACCTGTAGTCGATGGTTCTAAATTAGGAATGACACCACGCTAATTGGCTACACATTGACAAATTCGATCTGACGGGACTCCATAATTGGAGGGAGGAGAGCTTGAGCTTCAGTCGATGCTAAAAACCATCAACATATACGAAAATAATGTTTCAACTTCCATGAAATTTGCTACCTAATGGTCACTGGTTTGAGATGCAAAAGCTGCTACAGGTCTTTAAAAATTGATTTTCTTTTACATTTATAGTAAATGTATTTGCTAAAATCAAATTTGTTATATTTATGTTCAAGTTCCTAATGATATAAGAAAAGTAAAACTTCGAATTTTCAGGTTTTTTTCTAGATGAAAAATAGTGAACGTATAGAGGTCGCAAGAGGCTATTTGTTTTGCAAGTGTGTGACTTACAAGGACAAGGGGTTCTGGTAAAATGAGCATGCATGTTGCGTGACAGAGAGATTTGAGGTTAGTGTTAGCTATGATAATTCCATATCTCGAATTATGTATGGTCACTAAAAGTATAGTTAAAGAAAAAATATTATGTTAACCATAAAAAATAAAGGTAACAGCATTTTGTATTTGAATCTCTTGTCCGAAAAATATTTGTATATAAAACAAATAAGGAATTTAATTTCTACATCAGCAGAATTCATTAGATCTTGATAACACTGTTATGTTTTAGAGCTTAATATGATTGCGAAAACAGTGGAAGAAGTTGGAGGTCTTAAGTTGATACGTGTGTGCCAAAGGAAAAGATGATTTAGTAGCAAATGATAATTCTTACAGAAGGAGTTCAAAACCGATTTAGTGATATATTTTCTCAATGAATCGTTGAAGCTGTCTGTTAAGGTTCTTTAAATCTGTACTTCTTCTATAGCTACGAAGTTTTGTGCGTTCTTGTTGTTGTTCGAGTACAAAGCTACAAAATAAGCTAATTTTGGGAATCGAACTTCAGAGTTGAACATTGTAAGTCCAAAAATTTACCCCTAACCTTTTGTACGTTGAAAAATAAATCGGTCAACCTCTAAGGTAATATAATTTTGTTTTCTGCCTTAAATATCTTGATTAGCTCTTTAAACATTTATGGTTCCTCAAAACTAACTCATTTTTATCTCTGTCAATGCCCCGTCGGTGACTCAGTGGTAAACCCAAAGGCTTATTACGCTAAAAATTGAGTTTCGATACCCAAAGTGGGCATGACATAGATAGCCTATTGTATAGCTCTTTGCTTGATAATGGAAGACAAACAAACAAATGTTAACAAGTAGAGAAGATTTGTAACTTCAGATACGTTTTTGGTGGTTGAGGGCGCTCGATTCGTAATCATCGGGTCACAAGACTGAAACCCTTCGTGGTGAACATACTCATTCTTTCAGACGTGGAGGATTTATAATGTGATGGCCAGTCGCACTATTCGTTAGTAAAGACTAGCCCAAGAGTTGGCAGTCGACGGCGTTGGCAGCTGCCTTTCTTCTACCCTGTAACTTCAAAATTAGTGATGGCTAGCGAGGAAGGAGCAGTCTATGGGAACTATTTAACATGTCAAAACACAATGCCTAAAATTCATTTTGAAATAATATATATATATATATATTATCAAAAGAAATGCTTGTTGTTACCCTTACACACCGAAATGCTAGTGGTTTAAGACGTAACTCGATGACACGTAGGCTTATCTGTTACTTATTAATCACCGTGGGTCAAACAAATACAAATAAAAAATTAATCAATCATCTGGGAAATAAACCATACGTAGTACAGCCTTGTCGTCAACAGCTGTTTTTTGTTAAATTTGTTAAACGTGTGATGTAACACGGCCACAGGAAACCCATATCTATGCTCAAACGTTTCCACAGATCGGCTTTCTTCCGGATGATTTCACTTGATTTTACACGTACGCCTTCTTAGCGAAATGTTTGTCAACTCCAACTAAAAGTGGTTACAGAAGTTAATCATTCCAGTTAATAAAAAAAGCTCCTGATTATTTTTCTTAATTTGCCACTTAAACCTGTCTTATCGCAGTTTACCAATTCCAAATGGAGTTAGTTACACAAACTATTTGATTTAACCAAAAACCTTTTAATGAACTTACCCCAGTTGATACAGACACCCCTTTTAGTAAAATGTTATCAGATCTGACTATACCTTGATACACAAACAAACCACACAAGTTAATAAAAAAACTCTTGATGAACTTACTCCATCTGATACAGACACCCCTTTTAGTAAAATGTTACCAGCTCCATCTAAACCTCGATATACAAACAAACCACATAGTTAATGAAACGACTTCTGATGAACTTACTCCATTTTATTAGGACACCCCTTTTAAGTAAAATGTTACCAGAGAAGCGTGGGAATTCAAGCTCAAGTTGTCAAATAACGATAAAATATTAATGTGTGAAAAAACAGGAAAGGTATACCATGGCTTTTACATTTAGTATCACACAGCATCATGATACCAAAATATTCAAGAAGAATCAACCCAAAATTGTGCCCCCCCCCCAGTGGCACAGCGGCATGTCTGCGTACTTACAATGCCAGAAACCGGGTTTCGATACCCGTGGTGGGTAGAGCACAGATAGCCCATTGTGTAGCTTTCTGCTTAACTTCAAACAAACAAAAAAACCAAAATTGTGATAGTAACCAGCTAAAATATATTTATTGAATAATATAGAGGATTAGACATGAAGGTTGTTGTTTTTTTTAGGGCAAAGTTACACAATGGGCTATGTGCAC
>NW_013666454.1:308226-324607 GCF_000517525.1 Limulus polyphemus
TAGAGCACAGATAGCCCATTGTGTAGCTTTCTGCTTAACTTCAAACAAACAAAAAAACCAAAATTGTGATAGTAACCAGCTAAAATATATTTATTGAATAATATAGAGGATTAGACATGAAGGTTGTTGTTTTTTTAGGGCAAAGTTACACAATGGGCTATGTGCACTCTGTCCAGCGCAGGAATTGAACCTCGGATTTTTGCTTTGCAAGTCTGTAAACTTAATGCTGACTCGGGGGGACAGACAGGAAAGAGTCATATACGTAGTTTGAAACAAAAACGTTACTGTTACAAAGTTAAAAGAGGTGATTGGGAGAGAACTCCCCGAAAAATTTGAGGCTGCAGTAATGACAACTTGTAAGATAGGAGAAAAACTTTGAATTCCAGGAAAATTGGATAGCATAAAATTAATACTCGTATTGTGAAGAGTATTACGAATCACAAAACAGGGACATAAATATCAGGGAAATTTCATAAAGACAAGTTTAATCTTCCTGGGAATGTATCCATAAGTTCTTAAAAACATGGCAGTTGATGATTTATATATATGTTACATATTTATTTTTATTCTCATCAAAGGTAAAATTCAAAAGAGAATCTGTGACGTAGAGGCCTAATGCTTTCTTTTGATTGGCTGTACACTCTGCTGTGAAATGTAGTTTCACTTATCCAAGGTTCATCAGCACATATTATAAAAGGCCTAACTGTATTTCTTTGGTTTGTCAGCCCAAGCTGTGCTGATGAGCCTTGAAAAGGCAGTCCACAGAAGAGGGCACGGCCAATCAAAAGAAAGCATTAGGCCTCTACGTCACAGATTCTTATTCAAATTAACAGAGATTGTGTGTTAGAAAACAGACTATAGGGTGAGGTGTTTTTCTCCTTCAAGAGTAAGAAATATTTTTGAAATTGATGGTATTATGAAGAGGGAGCAGAACCACAACGTCCTGGTTGACCATACAAACCAGTGAACGACACTTAATTCTTTAGCTTTGACTCTCAGCAGAGTAATGATCAAAAATATACCAGCTTTCACTCTCAACAGAATAATGATCCAAAACATGCTAACTTTGACTCTCAGCAGAATAATGATCCAAAATATACCAGCTTTGACTCTCAGCAGAGTAATGATAAAAAATATACCAGCTTTCACTCTCAGCAGAATAATTATCCAAAACATGCTAACTTTGACTCTCAGCAGAATAATAATCCAAAATATACTAGCTTAGACTCTCAGCAAGATAATGATCCAAAATATGCTAACTTTGACTCTAAGCAGAATAATGATCCGAAACATGCTAACTTTGATTATAAGCAGAATAATGATCCAAAATATACCAGCTTTGACTCTCAGCAGGATAATGATCCAAAATATACTAGCTTTGACTCTCAGCAGTATAATGATCCAAAACATGTTAACTTTGACTCTCAGCAGAATAATGATCCAAAATATACTAGCTTTGACTCTCAGCAGGATAATGATCCAAAATATGCTAACTTTGACTCTCAGCAGAATAATGATCCAAAACATACTAGCTTTGACTCTCAGCAGGATAATGATCCAAAATATATTAGCTTTGACTCTCAGCAGGATAGTGATCCTAAATATACTAGCTTTGACTCTCAGCAGGATAATGATCCAAAATATATTAGCTTTGACTCTCAGCAGGATAATGATTCAAAACATGCTAACTTTGACTCTCAGCAGAATAATGATCCAAAATATACTAAATTTGACTCTCAGCAGGATAATGATCCAAAACATGCTAACTTTGACTCTCAGCAGAATAATGATCCAAAATATACTAGCTTTGACTCAGCAGGATAATGATCCAAAACATACAAGCTTTGACTCTCAGCAGAGTAATGATCTAAAACATGATTTGACTTTCAGCAGTTAGTGATCCAAAACATACTAACTTTGACTCCCATAAAATAATGATAATGAGCATAAAATACTCAGGCTCCGCTGCAGGGTCAAAGGCTCCCTCATGATTCACAGAAGCCCCAGAATATTGATTAAGCTCCTCCACTATCCCCAAGTATTTCTATAACTACCCCTAGAAAAAAAACTGTTAGGAAACCCACTCCAGGTATGCTTGTGCGTCAAGTTTGGTCCCGCTAACTAGTATTGGAGGCATAAATACAGTTTCAAAAATGGCACCCCCAGGATCTTCAGGGGGTCCAAAAGCACAAACTCCAGTGCTAAATTTAAGTTCAGAGACCTTGGCTACCTGATCCTAGATCCCATTCATCATAATTGAATGGCTTTCCAGGTGCATTTGATCTCGTCATTTATATTCCAAATAAATAAGGGCAAAGATACACCCCAAGTAGAACCTTATTATAAATGTAGTTTCGTTTGTTACCAAAAACCAAAATTAAAATTTCAGACAAAACTTTTACGAATAAAATTTAAATTGTGAAAAGTAAGTGAATACAATAAAAAATGTGAATATATTTCACATTTACCAGCTTGACACAATTAATTCATTATTTTTACTCATGTCTGTAAAATGAATGTCTCATTAAGATAAAAACTATGATTTCAAACAAAGCAACGAAATCGAATTCTTGAAATTATATGTTTTTATATACTGCTCGGGCCATGCGTAGCCTGTTGATTAACGTGATCGAAACATGAATCCGAGGATTCACGGTTTGAGGCCCGTTGCTATAAAAACACGTTCCGCACTTTGGGGCGGTAAGGGCGTTATAAGAGTGGCAGTCAAAGCCCACTAGGCCCGGCATGGCTAGATGGCTAGAACGCTCGTCTCGTAATCTGGGGGTCGCGGGTTCGAATCCCCGTCCCACCAAACATGCTCGCCCTTTCAGCCGTGGGCGCGTTATAAGTGATGGTCACTTCCACTATAGTAGTCCAAGAGTTGGCGATGGGTGGTGATGACTAGCTGCCTTCCCTATAGTCTTTCCTGTTAAATTAGGGGCGGCTAGCGAAGATAGTCTTCGTGTAGCTTTGCGCGAAATTCAAAACAAACCAAAGCCCACTATTCGGTAGAAAAAGTAATCAAAGAGTTGGCGGTGGGTGTTGTTGACTAGCTTCCTTCCCTCTAGTCTATCAGTTCAACAATGGGGACGGTCAAGAGCAGATATCCCTTTGTGTAGCTTTGTTCGAAAATTCGGAAATGAACAAACAAATAAATCTACTCAGCAAAAAAAATTTTCTTACGAACAATAACATATATCTGATGGTGGTTGTTCTTTTTCAATATCTGATCTTGTAAGTCTGAGAAGAAAAAAAAAGTACTGTGACTAAACATTGTTCGTACTTTTTTTTCCTTGAATACAATTCTTCCAATATATTACTTTTAAGTTGTTTTCTGTAACAATTTAGGTTTTCATTCTCGAGAATTTTATATCAGAAATGGATCCTGGCCACGGTCACGTATTTGTCACGCAGTTATAAGTGACATTTCAGTTTTGTTTCTGAGAAGAAGAACCGTATAAGTGACAAATTCGAATGACACATACATCAGCAAATACCCATCATGGTTGGATGTAAGCTTAGATAGATCTCCTTTTCAGACGGATCCAGCCAGTCGCATTCATAGGCGTGGATAATTTGATAAGGAGCTTACTTCATAAATATATGGATGAAAGTGTCAAGTCTACTTGGGCTGGAAAGGAGTGGAATAGAAACGGAGTTGGGGAGAAGGCGAATTCAAATTATCCTCATAGATAATCCGCAAGAACGTTCAGGATCCGTGGCCAGAACCAAGTGCTGAGCAGCGATCGCTTACTGAAGCGAACCAAGCGCTAGTTTCCGGACGCGCTTTCTTCCCTTGTCGGTTCCGTTTGCGGTAACACTGCGATAAGGAAGTAAAAGGAGTTTTCTGAAAGGGAATTAATTTGTTCCGGGGATGGTTTGTAGATTATTGAAACAAGCCCGGAGAGGAAGCGAGGTCTTTTCTTTCTCACTCAAAGCTTGTATAATATCGCTAATGTATACAGGATATTTTAGGGCTTTAGATCAGCGTAAATATATATATATATTTAACATCATCTATTTCTTTTAGATTCAATATAAAGAGTCTCTGGAAAGTGTATTTGTAATTTTATTTAATCACGTAACAGTGAATGGCCTTTTTAAGAGGATAAGTTCCATGTTCATCTCCTATATCATCAGCTATGATTGAAACCAAACAGTGCAGCCATTTGAAAAGTTTTACGTTTCATATTAGATATTAATTTAAGAATTAAATACCACATCGCAAATCTTAGAGCTATTTCTATTTAGAAAGAAAAACAACATGAGATTTTAAATTCATTTCAAATTATTTTTAAATCCCTAATGAAATAAATCAATATTCATTGAAGAGTTAAATGCGTTCTTTAAGCTAAATAAAATTCCACAATCATAAGATCACACCCTCAGGGGGGGTTATGAAGCTTAAAATCGGGTTTTGATACCCGCGCTAAGCATAGCATAGATAATCCATTATGTGGCTCTGTGCTTAATAAAAAAAACAAAAACAAATAAGACATATTGGCTTTCTTCAAAAGCAACAAATTTAATATTCAGTTTTAAAGTTAAAAAGATTGGCCACGAAATATATTTTTATATTCAAAATTCGAAAATCGTAAATACATAGTAAGAAAAATGTAAATATATTAAAAATAACGATCTATAATCTAACGTAGGTTTTATCAAAAGACTGGCTTTCTTTGAAAGCAGTAACTTTAGTATTTAGTCTTGCTCTCTTTAAAAGCGGTTACTTTAGTATTTAAAGTTTGTTAGCATTAGCGCAAATCCACACACACATTAGGCTCTCTATGATCTTTCCACTGCGAGGAATCGAACCCTGGATTTTAGCGTTATAAATCAGTGAATTACCGCTGACCCATCATAGAACATTATGTAAAGTAGAGGTAATTTGTCTTCCTTTAAAAGAAATAACTTTATCACTTAGTTTGAAACAGGCATGACAACATGCCCAGACTGTGAATCCGGGCGTTCGTGGTTCGTTTTCTAAACTAATGGTAGCGCTATAAGAGCAATATTGACTTTCTACTATTTGGTGAGATATGAGTAGCATAAGAGTTGGCGGTAGATGCTGTTCACTAGCTGCCTTTCCTCTTGTCTGTCACTTAAAAAGTACGGAGGCCTTGTGTAGTTTGCACAAAATTTCTAAACAAACAAGTTCTTTAAGATGGAGAAACATTGTCTCTGTTTAAAAGCAGTTATTTTGGACTTTAGGTTTAAAGTGTGGAAACATTGCGTCTCCTCAAAAGCACTAATTTTGGGACTAACTTTTAAAGTAAAAAATAAAGAAAAGCTGTCCCCTTCAATAAGCAGTAACTATAGTATTTAGGTTTAAAATGTAGAAATATTGAGTCTCATCAAAGTACCTATTTTGGGACTAAGATGTAAAGCAAATAAAAAGAAAAGCTGATCCCCTCTATAAGCAGTAACTATGGTATTTAGGTTTAAGAAGATTATTCCTTTCTATAAGTATCATCTGAGATACAATATTTTAAAGTAAGGAAAGATTATTCCTCTTTAAAAACATTGTCATTCCGGATTTTGTTTGTATATCTTAGTACTCTTTATTGTTTCTTTAAAATATACGATATATTCCAATCATTGCAATTTGTAAAGTAAATTAACCATTTAAAAACAAAAATATATTATTTCCATAGTTTAAGTCCCCCGATGAGTCAATGGTAAGTTTAAGTACTTGCAACGCTAAAATCCGAGGCTCCATTCTCCACCGTGGACAAAGCACAAAAAGCTCGTTATATAGCTTTGCGCTAAAACAAACAAACAACAATAGTCTCGCTGAAGATTGGAAGCATTGTAGTCCTTAGATCAACCTCGAAAACAAACAACAATAGTCTCGCGGAAGATTGGAAGTATTGTAGTCCTTAGATCAACCTCGAAAACAAACAACAATAGTCTCGCGGAAGATTGGAAGTATTGTAGTTCTTATATCAAACTCGAAAACAAACAACAATAGTCTCGCGGAAGATTGGAAGTATTGTAGTCCTTAGATTAACCTCGTAAACAAACAACAATAGTCTCGCGGAAGAATGGAAGTATTGTAGTCCTTAGATTAACCTCGTAAACAAACAACAATAGTCTCGCGGAAGAATGGAAGTATTGTAGTCCTTAGACCAAATTCGGAATTAAATGAATTTTTAATTTTCAATAGCATAGAGTATCTTACTGGTCGTTACCAATAATATATATAATTTGTGATAACTGTTTCCTACAGTCATTAGGTTTGAATTTCTATTTTGTTAGTGATTTAAGCACTGCTTACGGCATAATCTAAGCAAAAATTATGATACTCGGGTAGTTACACAACATTTAGCCCTAACGGTTCACATCTGTTTGGTTCATTTACTGCTACGTATATTGATAAAAATCGGGGGTTTGTGAAAATATCATATTCTGTGATTTACAAACCAAACTCTTATTAATATCACTAAACAGCTTGAAACGTTCAACAACGGGAGAAAACATTATCTTCACATCATTGAATTACATGCTATTGTTTCTGTAATCAATTAAAGAAAATACTTAAAAGGTGTTCAGATAGAGAAATGTGAATCATTTTTGGAAGGTTCGAGATTGCTAGAGGTCGTAACTTTGAAAAATTTTTTAACACACCGCTCTTCTTCAGTTAAAAGATAAAACTTTGTTTTATTTTATTAAAGGGTGAAAGTTATTTAAAAAATGTTTTAATATACCGCATTTCTTGAATTAAAAAAAAAGTTAATTTAACTTTCTTTTGGTTAGAGGTCGCTTTTTATTTTTCTTGTCAGGCATGATAAAAGAACTCACTAGCGAGTCGAAATGACGTACCTGAATAGGGTCAGTTCAACACACGACTGAGGCCTGTTGAAGCTTTTTTAGAATAATATAAAAATCCGTAAGTCACACGCGTCAGTTAAAACAAGCAGGTAATGTTAATTTAACTAAAACGTTTACACGAGTAATTTAATAAAATCAATTACTCTACATTTGTAAAAAGTTCACTTAATTTCTCCTCCAATCAGACCTCAAACTTTTTAAAGTTTACGAGAGGTTGTTTGTTGCCTAGTTGCACTTAATGCCAAGATATCACACGCTGCAGTGCCATTCTATTCCGAGTCTAAACATTCGTTTGAACTTGTACACGACATTTTAGTTGTTGTCCCAGATGAATTAGGTGTTTCATTGTTGTGATGTGTAGACACTTTTAACTAAGTTAGCAAAGAACGACAGATGGCGCGTAGTTAACTAAAACTGTTTATGTGGAATCACGTGCCCATATCGACGAGTACAATTGTATAACGCGAGGCACGTGTGGTCCTAGTGACAAAAGATTTTGTACGCTTGGCGCCCTGTCCATGTAACATGGTGGAGTAAGCATGTGTGAAAAGCAAACAAAGATGTGGTCTTACTTAATGCTGGTGTCTCTCTGGCTTCTGTTGCTTTAAGAACGGTTTGAGAGTACGTGATATTAGAATTACTTCATGTTAACAGATTGTTCCAAGATTAGGAGTTATACAGTCAAATTAGCTCTTGCGGTTATATTTACGATTGATAAAGCGAAGAACCTTCGTATCTCTTCTCAAAATACTCTTAAAAACTAAAATATTTAGAATGCTTTTAGGGAATTATTAAAAGATAATAATTTTAGGACAATCTTCTACATTGAGTTTTTTTACTTTTCACTCGAGTATGAACTAACCCTACAGTTTTGTAACTCTCTAGCTTAGCCCCCCTCTGTTCATTGTGTTACATTGATTCTCAATACTATAGCACTGACATATCCCGAGCATATAAAATAAATGAAATATTTTAAACAAATTACGAATGTTCTAATTATAATTACATGGTAAGCACAAGAATGTTTTCGCGATAAAGAATATGTTTTAAAATTTTATTTTGAGATTAAGTTATCTAGATGTGCACATTGTTGATAGGCTTAGGTGTATAGCTTTGAATAGATACTTTAATCTATGATTTAGGCAACATATTTATGACGAGACAAGGGTAAAAATGGGCACCAACTTACCTTACAAAGATAACGAAACCACTGAAAAATGTTTCAATGAAAAAGGCTAAGGCGATGTTATTTCAGAACTCTGCAATCTTTAATTTGAAAATACAATTACATCATTTTTGTCACAAAAGTTACGACCGTGAGTATAAAGAGCTAAAACATATTTTGTTTCAAATATTTGGGTATTTGTTGGAAATATGCGTGTAATATTGTCAGTACCATAGAGAATTGGCAAAAACGTTGCACTGTGAATGTAGAGCTTAGCCCAATTTGTTAAGTTTGAACGGCACTGCTATGATTGTCCATGATTCCAACTTGTGAACTTAATTTACAGAAATTATTAAAATTAATTATCACAATTTATTTATCTAAAGTATGTAACAATTGTAATTTAACTACTTAAGAACGTTTATAGTACAAAGAAAGGTTTCCATTAAGCAATAGCCTAATGACACTGCTTGATAGTTTTGTTGGAGAAACGAGATGAAATAGAATAGTATTTACAATCCTACAAAAAAAAAAATGTTTAATCTAGAGGACATAAATAAACTTAAATAGTTTGTTTGCGTAATTTATAGTGGGTATAAAACTTACACCAGGTCAGTTTTTAACAAATGAATCCGCTCAATTATAACTTCCAACAAGAGGGAATCCTCAATAGCTGCGGCTGTAAATTACATCTCAAATCGGTCCAGAGATGGAGCTATGAGATAAAAGTTTGTACTTGAAAAAAAAAAAAACAGACTCAGAGCCATTCTATGAGTCGCTATGCCGCGGCTAAAAGCAATGAAATCCGTATGTCTTATATGTCACTTAAAATAAGCGGCTAGTGTCGATTAAACCATGTTTTCATTGTTATTGTTTTAAAACTTATTCTATATTTGATTACAATCAGCGACTTACAAGCTTACGAACTTGTAATAAATGACATTGGATTTAAAGTTAACGCAGAATTACTTAGAACTCTTCATACAACTTTGTAAATTTTTGTTCTGTACCACCATTCCGTTCTTTATAAATGTCTGTTCTGATTACTGTCCTTCCCTGTTGTATAGACGTGACTGTCCTGAACACCATCCTTTTGTGTTGTATAGAAATGACTGTCCTGAACACTGCATTTCCGTGTTGTATAGATGTGACTGTTCTGAACACTACACATCCGTGTTGTATAGATGTGACTGTCCTGAACACTGCGCTTCCATGTTGTATAGATGCGACTGTCCTGAGCCCTACCCTTTCATTTTGTATAGATGTGGCTGTTCTGAACACTGCACTTCCGTGTTGTATAGATGCGACTGTCCTGAGCACCACCCTTTCATTTTGAAAAGATGTGGCTGTTCTGAACACTGCATTTCGTGTTGTATGCATGTGACTGTCTTGAACACTGCACTTCCGTGTTGTATAGATGTGACTGTTCTGAGCATCATCCTTCCGTGTTGTATAGATGCGACTGTTCTGAGCATCATCCTTCCGTATTGTATAGATGTGACTGTTCTGAGCATCATACTTCCGTGTTGTATAGATGTGACTATTCTGAACATTGAACTTCCATGTTGTATTGATGCGACTGTCCTGAGCACCACCCTTTCATTTTGTATAGATGTGGCTGTCCTGAACACTGCACTTCCGTGTTGTATAGATGTGACTGTCCTGAACACTGCATTTCCGTGTTGTATACATGTGACTGTTCTGAGCACCGTCCTTCCGTGTTGTATAGATGTGACTGTCCTGAACACTGCGCTTCCATGTTGTATAGATGCGACTGTCCTGAGCACCACCCTTTCATTTTATATAGATGTGGCTGTTCTGAACACTGCACTTCCGTGTTGTATAGATGTGGCTGTCCTGAACACTGCACTTCCGTGTTGTATAAATGTGATTGTCCTGAACACTGCACTTCCATATTGTATAGATGTGACTGTCTTGAGTATTGCCGTTCTGTGCTGTTTAGATATGACTGTTCTGAATACCTCCTTTACATGTTGTATAAATGTGGCTGTCTTGAATATTGCCTTCCCAGTTGTATACTTATATTGTATAATCAAAATTTGGTATATCAGAAAGCTTTAGGTGAGAACATAAAATATTAGTATAACATTGCTTCCCTATGGTTCCGCGGTAAGTCTAAAGGCTTATAATGCTAAAAATCGGGTGGAGCATAGATAGTGCATTGTGTAGCATTGCTCTTAACAACAAACAGAAATGTCTAGGATTATTACAGTCCATCTTGTCTTTGTACCATCTATGCTGGATGGACAACATACTTTCATAACAGCAACAACAAGGATATTTTAAATGAATTAATCATAAGTATATATATATATATATATATAATAGCCAAATGTCTGTCCGTCTGCATCTCGTGATCTCTATATCAAAATGTTTACTTTTAAAGAATACATTATAGGAAAATTAATATTTTTTTGCAATTCCCCAAATTTCATATCGATATCAATATTGTTCCATTAGTCTTCGTATGTGCTGAATAGGTCAATCTGAGAAAAAAAAAACTTATTAAGACCAAAAAATGTTTTTTTTTTTTGTAATTTAATTTCACGATAAAAACGGGACTTTCTCCGTCGACTGATTCAAAGAAATATTTCGAAGATAGGAGCATGGATGGAAAAAAAACGCATAAGGCGAGGAATGTGTTTGAGTAAATATTTATTGTTATTTGGTTTATATATATATATATATATATTTCAAGTTGGTATTATATACATGCATGATTTTATTCTACCATGTCGAATAAATTGATTTGAATTGAATTGAATACTTCCCCTTTGACACTTCTTATAAAGGTAACAACTGTCGAATAGCGATCATTCGGTAGCGGTATTTTCTGACGCTCAATCAAATGACAAGTAACGGTGGCATCCAGCGGAAAAAATCCTCGCAGCTACTTAGAGAACCTGAATGCTCTATTGCATCTAAGCCCAAACAAAGCATTACAGATAGTTTCCTTTGCTTAAAATCAAAAGCATTGTAATTTTCCTTATTGAAATAACACAGGGAAAGACAAAATACGGTTGTAAACTGCCCACTGGTCAATAATATTACATACACGCTGTGATCCAAGAGATTGGGTTGACTGCACGTTTTTTTTCATTTATTCATCGCTATTTTTAGTAAATTTAATGTTGAATTATTCTAAGGGGCATCTGCTAGTTAGTTATAACACATTTTACCATCTATTGTTTTTAGATCATAACATTCGGTATACTAACCCTTAGGCTGTTATTACTACGGCATAGAACGCGGTATTGTCATTAGCTGGGGTGAACTGTATTAGGTGAGACCCTCTTTTCATTTATACAGAATCATTTTAAAGAAGACTGAACACTGAAAATGATTATGTCTTAAATTACTTGTCGTAGGGAAATTGTTTTTTCTGTCATTATCTATAAGCACATCAAATCGGTCTCTAAACGAAGCTACTTCAAGCATCATCTGTCCTGGACAGCAGTCATTGACTCTCGTAGTATCCTAGACACTGGCAGTAACGTTCTTCAAATCTTAGTCTCGTATTGTTGAGAGAGAGTAAGGAGATAAATAACTGGATTGTTTGTTTGTTTGTAATTAAGCACAAAGCTACACAATGGGCTATTTGTGCTCTGCCCACCCCGGCTATCGAAACCCGGTTTCTAGCGTTGTAAGTCCGTAGACATTCCGCTGTGCCACTGGGGGGCATAAAAGCAATGACAGTTTGCTAGAAATAATAGAGGTGAGCAGTATAATTTGGTTTCGAAACACCCTATGACAAGTATAAACGTTTCAGTATAAAACTTACGATTTTCAATGCTTCTCTAGTGGAATCTCTCTCACCCCCCCCCCTAGTTTTTCAATACATAACTTTCTTAATAATCACCTTCTGATTGTAATTGTATTGAACAAAACGTACTCGGCCATGCATAATTGTGTTCAAATGTACACGTTGAGAAGTGATATCTGTGATTACTAAGTAACGTTTCGTACACTCATGTTAAAATATATTCCAAGAAACGTTGGACATTTTTTCGGTTGAAGAAATTCGTAGGTATTGTTAAAGCTGTTTTGGTATAAAGTTGTGTTTTATATGTAGTGTACCTAAAACGAAACCGGCTTTTATTTCCTTCTGTTAGAAAATAAATTCAAATAATGGTTTCATGTGATCAAGATCTACGTAAAGGAGTCGGTAATTCATAGGTCCGGATCATTTCTAGTTCGGTAATTCATCGTTCCGGATCATTTCTAGTTCTTTTTTCTCCTTAGTTTGATATAAATCTGATTCTTCTTGGTTAATGGTGAAGTATTCTTAGATATTATGAAACCTAAAATATATTGGAACCACAAGAATGATGATAATATTTTGTTTCAGATGATTTACTTTGTTTTTTATGTGTAGCTGTTACCAGAAAGTTTGATGTGAAACATTTAGTTGTTTGAGATTTCACCGAAGTGTGTGTGTGTGTGTTTATATATCACGGCAAGTTCCATTTCAAACCATATTATAAAATAAAAAACTCAAATGGATTTTCTTATCGGAACTATTTAATAATATTATACAGTTTGCTTTTCTTGGTAACAATTTATGGCTTGAATAAACATTTTACGTTATTTTATCGTCTGAATAACAAGAATTTCGACCTTTAGCGGTGATGAGTTGATTAAACAAGCATCACAAGCTATTCCGGTAGTAATAGTTTAGGTAATGTACTTATTGTACTATTACAGTGATAGTCATCTCAAACGATGCATTTTGTCATTTGGTTCGTAAATATTATATTTTACATATAACGAGGAGTCCTACTTGATTTGCCATCGCATTTCAAACTTTGCTCGCAGGCTCGGTTGATTTTCACCAGAGACAGTACAACTGTGATTCTACAGTCTCACATAGACAAGTGGGACAAATTGCCGGCGGATAGAAGCAGAGCAATCCCAGAATTCCCAACGGTCGAAAACTCCAATTAAAGTGTAGCAAGGATGTAATCATGTAACCACAGTGTCCTGTGCACGCTTTAATCTGTCCCCCGGGGTCTCGTGCGCTGGCGGTGAGAAACCCACACTATCAGCATCAGTATCTGCCATCCATTGGCGCGTGCACAAGACTGATAGGGAACCCGCCAGGAATACTGAGTACATTTCTACTGCTGATTGTGCTGTATTGTATGTATAGCGGGGCAGTTTATATCATCGTATAAAACACAATTTCAGTTTTTTTTTTCCTTATAAAATGTGCTAAAAGTGAACACAGATTCTGTACTTTAAACTTTGAACCAACTCTATTGTATGAAATTACAATTTCAAAAATCGGAGCAAACTTACTAGTGCTATACTTGTGTCTAAATTATTAGTAACGTAAATGTATTTGGGACAATTTGGGAAATAAAACTTATTTAAGGTTTTTTTCGAAGTTTTTAGTTAGTAGAAAAAATTATGAAATAACGATAAAACGAATTCAACCAATCCTCTCTCTCTAATTTTGTTCGTTGTTACTAGAATATTGGTGTGAATAGAGAATCTTGTAGAATAGTTGTTGAAATGGACCAGTTCAACATTCAAAAGATGGTGTTTTTCATTAGCCTAAAACTGCCTTAGATTTGAATAAAGATTTTGAGTTGAACAGTTTAAAGACTTCTTTGTAATATACATAAATTACTATAAAATACAATTTAGCGATTTTTGTTAGGTATAAGTTTATATTCTTGCGTATAGCTAACACCATTTTTTTATATACTGATAACTAACTATCTATTCACCTGTGGTAACAGATTATATTTTAGTACGTTCGTAAAGAACGTTCATCAGGGGTAATAACTTAGGGGCTTAGTAACAATTTAAACATTTAATTCATTGCAGTTACTCGATTATATGAGAATATACGAAACACAAGTGTGTAATAATATATCATATTTTCATTTAACTTTAGACCCCCCCCCCCCAAATATATCACAAAGTAAAATTAAATAAATCGACATATTCTCTCACTGTCACGGTAAAATAAAAGAAATTGCATTTTTATATAATGATAAAAAAAAATCGTTATTTAATTTCTGTAGTGCATATTGTTGTATAGAAGACATTAATACTAGAAGTAAACGACCTTATAACACCAAAATGTTGTTATTATTCAATTAGACACTCAAAGTTTCACATTACAGCTTCTTCAGGAGCGTAAAACACAAACCGAAGCCCCCCAGTGGCACAGCAGCATGTCTGCGGACTTACAACGCTAGAATCCGGGTTTCGATACCCGTGGTCTGCACAGCACAGATAGCCCATCGTGTAGTTTTGTGCTTAATTACAAACAAACAAACAAAACACAAACCGAAATAATAATTATTTTAATAATTTGAAGCTTTGTACTGTCAGTTTCGGTTTGTGTTTTAGTGAAGAAGCTGTAAAGCAAAACGTTGATTGTCTAATTAAATAAAAAACTACATTTTGGTGTTATAAGGTCGTTTATTTCTAGTATAAAAATATCTAGTTGTCATGGGTGACATTTTAATGATGAAGTACAAAGATAATAAAAACTGATAGAAATCTCGATATGTTATCATTGTAATGAAGACCGAAAACCTCTATCATGGAAAAAAAATGTAAATATTACATTTGTTAGACGAGGAAAAATCAATGGTGTGTGTGAAAACCTTAAAACATAATATTATAATAGGGATTAAAAGAATTCTGCCATTGGGAAAACACAATTAATTCTGTAATTATGATAATGATAATAATAAGGACTATTAATTGGAAAATTCCATTAAATTATAACCGTAATATAAGATAATATTTAATGTAATGAGAGATATCGTATTAAATTACTACTGTAATATGGAATATAACTTTCCCATTGGCCCGACATGGCCAGGTGGTTAGGGTGCTCGACTCGTAATCTGAGGGTCGCGGATTTGAATCTCCGTCCCACCAAACATGTTCGCCCTTTCAGCCGTGGGGACGTTATAATATGACGGTCAATCCCACTATTCGTTGGTAAAATAGTAGCCCAAGAGTTGACGGTGGGTGGTGATGACTAGCTGCTTTCCGTCTAGTCTTACACTGCTAAATTAGGGACGGCTAGCGCAGATAGCCCTCGTGTAGCTTTGCGCGAAATTCAAAAAACAAACAAACTTTCCCATTGCCTGTGGTGAGCTGAAAGTTAACAGATTAGGTGTGCTTTAATCGTCACTTTGAACTGTGTCTTGGATATGTCGTTTTTTATTCGTGTAAGTCAAATATCTGGCTCTCACTGTAAGTATGTTGTATTCTTTACGAGGCTACAAGTTTTTCTAAGTTGGTTAATGGGAATGAACAAGAACAGATACAAGTACACAAGCATTAACCTAACATCACTGTGGTAAAACAATCTAGAATTAAGCCTAGTTAGTTATTTAACTTTACACAAAATGCTTGTATTAAATCGATCACTATTACGTCTGTCGTATTCCAGCCGGCTTTCGTTAGCCCTGGTATTGAGCGAAAGGCCTCTTCGGCACTGAATATAGCAGATATATTCTTATTTACTTTCACTGCTACGTTCTTAAAATTAGGTACAATTAGGACGTCTTGTTCCTAAGAAAACTGTACTTGATTTGAGTAATTATAATTTTGTTCATAGTTATAGAGTTCATTTAAAGATGGGTATTTATTATTTGTTCAATCGTGACCCTATTTAGAATTTTGAGTTTATTTGCAGGAGGGCAATTTTTACTTGGTTTGAGTAACGATGAGTTTTTTTTTATTTCACTTGTATTGAATTCTCTTCTAAAATGGTTTTAGTTTGATTTGAGTAAACCTGGCTTAATTGAAACCACATTTAGTTGGTTTCATTAATATTGACTTGCGTATGAGCATAGTACGAGTTTGAGTATTCAAGTTACCACATGAGTTAATATTGAGATAATGATGTTCGTTTCGCCTGTTTCCCGCTGGGACAGTGGCAAGTCTTTGGATTTACACCCCTAAAATCAGGGGTTCGATTCCCATCAGTAGACAGCAGATAGCCTGATGTGGCTTTGCTGTAAAAAAAACACACACACTCGTTTCACTTAATTACGATTAGTTTTAAAGATAATCGCATGGATCTCGGTTTATTCAATATGCCATATTTAGCTTACCGTATTTTTCGGTGTATAAGACGTACTTTTTACCCCAAAATTTGATGTCAAAATCTGCTTTCGTCCTACACACCGAAGGTATGAATAACATATATATGTATATATACGATATACACGAGCCATGTGTAAATATATTTAAATAGGCATGCATAGTTGAATTCAATTGAATGTGTTATTTATAACAATAATAGTTTTTTCTTTTAAAAACATAACTATTTATAATGCTCCCTAAATAATAAATTACAGTGAAAGCTTGTTTATTTTGAATTTCGTG
>NW_013666454.1:325539-332180 GCF_000517525.1 Limulus polyphemus
GCTTAAACAACCTATCAAAGCTGATTAGATGTTTCGTGAATACGTTTCTGTAAGAGTTTATTAACTGCTTTCTGAATACGTTTTCTGCAACAATTTATTGATGTTTAACTCATTATTGTTTGCCTACATTTGAAAATAAAAAGGTTTCAGTATAGCAAAAACACAAAACAAAATTTGTTCGAGCTATTATTTCATTAAGTAAATACGGAAGTGACGCGATAGAAACAAGCTAAATAACGAATAGAAAGAATGCGTGACTTGAATATGGAAGTGACGTGAGTACCAATAATAATACATAGGACATCTACAAGTAATGGATGAAAATAAGCAGAGAAGTGACGCAACTAAAAGTAATAAGGAATTAGAAACAACTAGAAATCATTTTGAATTTATCCCACCGAAATGAAACGTACGATTTCTAAGCCTTCCCAGCCCACCAAGAATTTATTTGTAGTGGAATATGCCCTCTTTTCATCGATTTCCGAGACTGCGCCCAGCATGGTCAGGTGGTTAGGGCACTCGACTCGCAATCTGCGGGTCGCGGGCTCGAATCCCCATCACACCAAACATGCTCGCCCTTTCAGCCGTGGGGGGCGTTATAATGTGACGGTCAATCCCACTATTTGTTGGTAAAAGAGTAGCTCAAGAGTTGGCGGTGGGTGGTGATGACTAGCTGCCTTCCCTCTAGTCTTACACTGCTAAATTAGGGACGGCTAGCGCAGATAGCCCTCGTGTAGCTTTGCGCGACATTCATAACAAACAAACAAATGTAGTAGACTCCTAACAGCCGGTTCGTGGACCAGGTTTGAGCCGGTCCGCGAGACTGTTGAAAACAAATATGGATAATTTAAAATATATGGTTTTGCACTGTAAATTAAAAGTACTTTATCTTTATAAAGTTAATATTCTACGAAGCGGTCCGTGAAAGTTTGAGATCGGAAATAGCTAATTCTCAGATGGAAGAAAGATTGGGAACATTTGCAGAAATATCTTACAGCTGTTGATATACTTCTCTATTAATAATTTGATGTCCATGTTATGGTTGTAAATGCAATATCACCGTAAAGATTTTGTAAAATACGCCTTTACCCTGTGTTTGTAAAGTGATTAGTCTGCTTAGAGTTTCTTGGAATGTGGTCCCTACATCAATGACACAAACACTGAAAATTAAAACGTCAAAAAGTTTAATTTTGTTTTAGGCTTAAGAATAAGGTTGAGGTCTCTCACAACAAAAGAAAAACAGGTCTCAACCAAACTTACCTGATAGGTTCGTTTTTTAATGGTTTATTGATGCAAACGGTTGCCAGTTAAGTTCATCTCTATTAACCAAACTTACCTGATAGGTTCGTTTTTTTAATGGTTTATTGATGCAAACGGTTGCCAGTTAAGTTCATCTCTATTAACCAAACTTACCTGATAGGTTCGTTTTTTTAATGGTTTATTGATGCAAACGATGCCAGTTAAGTTCATTGTCTAACTTATAAAAGTTAAGACTGGAATGAAACTAAAAAAATATTACTTTTCCTTTGCTATTAGTTTATTCAAGTATTGCTGTAGGTGAAGTGAAGATGGAATGAAATTAAAGATTTAATTGTCATAGATTGTAGAATAGATCGTCAATCCAAGCATCGTGTTTTAAAAATGTTTTACTCAATATATATATAATCTATTTCAAGTGATTATACTTGATGTATGGAACGTTGTAAACTGTTTAAGCGACTTACTTTTGTTACATAACACGATCAATGAGCTATTTTATTAAGTAATCACTTTACCGATAATAATGTTTTATCTTAAAAAAAAAACAACTTTTTAATAGGTTTGGTTTGAAAAATAAACATTTTCGACCCAATACTTAACACTTTTGAGATTAAACTTTTAATCCTATACTTGACCGTCTTAAAACCAATCCTTTAATCCGACATTCAAATATCTTAATATCAAATCTTTCAATCCCATACTCCATTCCCCTTAAAATAAACAAAGTATTTAAGCCTGTATTTCACTTTTAATCCTATATTCAACCATTGAGTTGATACGTTTTCTTGAGTCAGTAATCAATTTTTATTGTATTTTCTCTCCATCTTACTCGTCTCACTACATGCAACGTTAATCTTATATAAGTAACTTTGAGCTTGAGGCCATGCAACTGCTTTTGTAATTGTTAAATTATTAGTCTAACGAGATTACTACTGGCTTACCGTTCCAGTGTTCTGAGATCCATCTCAAAGAAGGCTTAATTTGTAGTTCTTAAATTACTGAAATAAAGTGCAAATGATCTGCAGATGGACTGTGAAAATATTTTTGAATCGATGTAAATACTTAAGTATGAAACATTACATACGATGCTTACAACTGTGTGGTTCTACTTGTCTTTATGTGGGCGAGTGTTTGTTTCAGGGAAATGCATCAACTTACGATCTCCTTAGTGCCACAAATTCTAGTAATTACATTAATCTAATCTGAGAGAGTGCAGACTTAGTCTTGGAAAAGAAAATCTTCCGCTAAATAGGTTAGATTAGATGAATTAGTCGAACTAATGACGTTATCATCAAGTCTTGAAGTCTCTAAATCACATCATCATTAGTACAAAAAAGATTTCCCTAAACTTTTAGCTCTAATACCATGTTTTTAGTTTCTGCCTCTCCTCTGTTGACTCTGTCAACATTTCTGCTAAATGCATTTTCAATCAGTAACGTAAAGTTCTTTCCGCTTCTCTTGCCATTAGTGCATTAAAATGTCTAAATTATAGTTCCTGTGAAAATCACCAACACTTTTCAAGACAAATTTATAGTCATCTCGGTAAAAAAGGGGTTCCCTCGATAATTTATAGAGACATGTCAAGGACTTTACAGTAACGCATTTAACAAATGTATACTCGCAAAGTGAATTGTGTGATATAAGACGTTAGCTCTCATATCTTGCTTTGTTTGCAAACACCCAGTGAAGTATTGCCCAAACTAAAACTCAGTAAATCAGAGTACTTTGGTTTAATGACAACAAAATAAAATACTCAGGTTTTTCTATATTATATAAGTTTACGTTTGTATCAAGTTTTCGCCTGTTATTCTCAGAAACGTAGCGCTGATTGTGTGTGCCCCCTGCGAATTTTCCTATCGGGCCCTCTTCATATCCGATTTATTACTATTTATGGGTTCCTATTTAGTGTGCCTCCCCGCATCGCGGGATCCGCGGGGACAGTTGCTACGCCCCTGATTATATAGTTGATAAATATAGTCTTTCAAAGCTTTTTACAAAAATGAAAATATAACACGGAAAACCCTCAGTATTTCACTTTGTTGTCATTTACGACCTCACCTTATAAGTCTCAAAGAATATTTACTGGTGTTTAGTGACGTAGTACATGTGAATTTTTAAACTGTTTTAAACTATTAAAATTTGCTATGCTTCAAAAAATTAATATTCTAGTCGAACTGTGTATGTATCACCAGATTAGTCCATCTTGATCTGTTGAAGTAATACATAGTTTATTGACCACATAAAACATCCTTATACAATAGCACATGGGTAATATCAGATGGTATGTTATATCTGTAAAGAATAGTAAAATTACACAAAGAAAACTTAGATTTTGTAACTTAATCTTCGCAAAAATGGGGACTGCTCATAATGGCAAATTACAGACTTTTTTTCGTTCCCTTGTGATGAAAACACCAATTAGAGTTTGGAGCTTTACTTGAGGAAGAGTTTCAGACCCTTCATCTGATAATGTAAAGTAGGAAATTACTCTAATTCTGTTTCATCTAATATTGCAATAGCTCTTAAACAGGAGAGTAAGTAATTCATATAGTTACTGTAACAGTAACTAGCTTGTTAATAAATGTTGTTTGTTTTCTTTACGTAACACGAGATTGTCTATTAAAAGTGGTAAATTTTACATTTATAAATGATGAGTTTCTATAACTTTACTTCTCTTTATTGCATTTGATAATATTTTCACATTATAGTTCCCTATAATTTAAACGTGAACAAGTATAATACATATTTTTTCGCCTCTTGCATTGGAATTTTTGTTAGCCCACGTTATTTTGAAACAAACCTTTGAACCAATAACATTTTTTGGAAGAAGTGTTAATTAGAAACAAAGATAATTAGAGGCAATAAATAAATAGGAAATAGTGAATTTTTTAAAGGGGTATACACATATAAATAAATATATATATGTAAGTTTGTAAATTTATATTTCACTTTGTTCTAAAGAGCATTATTTGTAGACATAAACGCTACAAGTATACATTCTATGTACAGAGCATGAATATTACTGATCAGAGCTGAATTGTTGAAATGCACAAACGAGTTTGGTTATTTCTAAGATTTTCAGGGCCAGCTTTCAGAATAAACTTAATTGTCCTTCATCGTGTGTTGTTTTAAGAAGGACCTGGAGTTCTACCGTAAGTGTAGGGTTCGACGCTACAACAATTTGTGACCGAAACGGCTGCACCAGACACGGGGACTGGTGAGGGTATGGCCACGGCAGCCGCCGCAGCTGCCGCCGCTGCAGGGGGCAGAGGAACACCAGATTGATTCATGTACGCTATAATCCTGCGCATCTCTTCTAGGGCATTAGCCTGCATGAGGATGTAGTTCTTAGCCAGGAGAAGCGTAGCGATTTTGGACAATTTTCGCACCGATGGGGAATGGGCGTACGGGATGATCGAACGGAGATCGTCGAGGGCGTCGTTCAGGTCGTGCATTCGGCGACGTTCCCTTGCGTTGATACCGAGTCTTACGGTTTTGGCGTGGCGAAACCTCTTGCCGGTAGTTGGTTCTTCTGTTTCGGGCTTCTTGTGTGATTCTTTCCCGTTCGTCAAGGAGCTTGAGTTACCTGCAAAACACGCATATTATGAAAAAAACAAAAAAACTATAATTTCTACTCATGTCGATAACCACATTGAAGTTCGTAAAAAAGTTATTGTTGCTTAGGAACTAATAAAATTAATTTCCTTTGCAGAGAAAATATTGAATAACAATAATATAAATTATATTATACATATGCACAAAAATGACTTTATTGAAGCTTTTAAGGGCTACGCATCTAAAGATAAAACACAGTTACTTTTAAAATATCCATATTTGCTTTTCTAAAATGCTAATATCATGGCGCTACTAGGCTAAAATATGAGTTTTGTATGTAACGTACGTCGAAATGTATTTGACTCTGTTTCATAATTAATTCATATCAGAGCGCCATCTATACAAACATTTCATCTGAAAATGAAAATCGTGAAATCTGTCAAACGTCTTCTACATACCTCTGTTTCCGTTGCACATAATCTAAGGGTAAAATAATAGCCATAATTTGGTTGAAATCACAAAAAATATGATCAGTTAAAGATATGTTTATGAAACCCCACACTTAATCTAGTTGGAAACACCATCAATAAACTTGTTTAAAGATACGATCTGAAATATCTGTGGGTCTGAATTGTTATCATGGGTGATAAATAATGTGTTTGAGAAAAAAGTAAAATGAGGGATGAAATAAAATGTCATTACAAACAAAAAGATATTGACCGTGTAGTGCATATGCTTATCTTGGTGACGACGAAGAACGGGATGAGTAAGTTTATCACGTTAACTTAAATCGAATTCTCCAAGCTTAGAGAACAGATATGTGTTGGGTATCAACCTTTTAATAGAGTCGGCCTTAATCAGCACTGATAATGGTCGGATATTGATTCTGTTTTAAAAGTTGAACCATATATACCGGTCGATTCGAATAATAGAATTCGCCTCTTACTACTTTTTCGTGATAACTTGAAAAAAATTGTTATTTTAAAGCCGCGAATTTAACGATTAGCCAAGAAACACAACTTTTCAAGAATAGGTAGTTTCTCTAGATAGCCACAAAAAAGTCTGCTTTCCAATTAATATTTGGTGTAAAAAAAACTGAGCATTTCTGATGAGATAAGTTGTTATAACATTAATTATACTGTAAGTCTTAGAGGATGAGAAGTTGGATAATTCCTAATAACATAAGATTAATTAAAGGTATTTAAACGTAATGAAAGAAGGTCTGACACAGATAAAGGCACGATGTCTACATTAAGACAAGCAGAAGCACTCAAGTCTGTATTATGAAAATATCTAAGAAAAAATACAGGCAGGACTATACTTTGCTTTAGGCATTTCAAAGCCCTTTGTGGAAGAAGTAGTAGTTATCTTCATAAATGTGTAAAAATTACCAAACAAATAGAAAGAAAACATTAACCTTCATGACACGACTTACTAACAGTATACATAGATGAAGATATGAATGTCTATTATAGTATTATAACTGACCTTTCTTCCCCAAAATATATGAATAAGAATGTACCGTATTTTTCGGAATATAAAAGCTACAGTCGCATTTGAAAGATTGTTATTGAACAAAAATTCAATTTGATACTTTAAAAATTAGTATATATTGTTCTAAACACAAAAGAGCTCAAAACATCAAAATAAGAAAATATCGTGAATCAAAAAAAAAGGTTTAATGTTATTTAGTTTGGTTCAAAACTTACAAAATCTTCATTGCTTCCACTGAGCCCGGCATGGCTAGGTTAGGTTAGGGCGCTCGACTCGTAATCTGAGGGTCACGGGTTCGAATCCCCGTCACACCAAACATGCTCGCCCTTTCA
>NW_013666454.1:332970-343994 GCF_000517525.1 Limulus polyphemus
CCTGCACTTTCTTCTATATTTTTATTCTGCACGTTCTTACATATTTTAAAATAACGATAACATGTTTCTATTTGGTATTGAAGGAGACTGTAAAGTCCATAATACCTATATGTATGATTTTACAGTATGAAATCACAAACACCGTTTCTTCAATCCACTGCTTTTTTAGAATAGTGTTGGATGTTTTCATTTTTGTATTTTGTGAAGCCTCCTGGTGTAACGTTTGAATAACTTGTGTGCAATAACAACACAGAATAACTGTGCACTTCAGAGAAGGACGGCACCTCTAAGTCAATAACACTTACTAGGTTAGAAATGAGCAAGAGATATTTCACCAACCTATTGAATATTTTGAATTATTTAGAAAAAACGAAATATTAAAAAAGTTTGGTTTGTACGTAGCCAAGGTTACTGATGAGAAGCGAAATTTCACGATAACTGACGGGTTCAAAGGTGAGGTGAATCCGAGAACAGATTGGCCCTCACGTTTCTAATATCACAGTTTTGATGTTAACACAAAAAAAAATACAGTTTTTCCTGTGAGATTAATTAACTAATAGCTTCAATGGTTCACTACGAATATTAATTGGTGTAAGTGAGTTATGGTAATAAAATACTTTTCAGACGGCATGCGTTATTCTTGGGATCCTCAAATACTCCGTAATGGTGGATGGAAAGGGGGTTGCGAAGATGATGATGGATCTCTTCTTAATATATTCACTCATTGGTTGTTGTTCTCAAGAGAAAGCGTTTCTTTTATTTTGTTCCTCTTCCGTTTCGTCTCAGTGACACAGCGGCATGTCTGCGGAGTTACAACGCTACAAACCGAGTTTCGATACCCGTGGTGGGCAGAGCACAGATAGCCCATTGTGTAGCTTTGTGCTTAACCTGATACAAACAAACAAACAATTAATGCACAACTACAAAAGGGTTTTCTGTGTCTAATTTGAACTGATAGGCAGCTAGTCAACATTATTCACCACTAACTCTTGTGTTATTGTTGTCTGATCGAATAGAAGGTTTTGATAGTTACACGTTTAACGCACCCGCGACCGCAAAGTGTGGAGCGCATTTTTTTGCAACAACGAGACGCAAACCATGGAACCTAGGGTCCGCAGTACGGCACACTAACCACCATGCTACACCTGACCCTTCTTTTTAGTATTCTATGTGTTTTGTGATTAAGTGTTTTAAAGTTATACATATACATATATATTTATATACATATATATTATTTTTAGAACGGTAGTTATTCTATATTGAGTCTTAGTTAACTAACAGTAAGGGTCTTGAATGTTTACCAACAAAAAAGAGAGCCAGGCTGAAAGTATCTGAAAACTCCTTCACTGAATTAAGACATTATTTCTTTTCTGAATCTTCGCATGTATGAAAAGAATCGAAATAATTTTAAATACTTCAGTGACACAGAAGACACCTTGCACCCCAATACGAGACTGCAGAATATAAAGACGTGACATATGATGAAATTTTAAATACTTCAGTGACACAGAAGACACTGTGCACCCCTTAACGAGTCTGCAGAACATGAAGAAGTAATATATGATGAAACTTTAAATACTTCAGTGACACAGAAGACACTGTGCACCCCTTTACGAGTCTGCAGAATATAAAGACGTGATATATGATGAAATGTTGATAAGTTAGCTATGGCATTTAAACCATTCAAAGAACTGATAATACTCTGTATAGTAAGACTAGTTGATAAATCTCTCTCTAACGGTGCTAATCCTCGGCTTCATACATACACAAATGTGTTGAAGAGATATAATGTTTCATTATATATAGTGAATCTATTTTTTACGAAAAATAAAAAACACAACAGTGTATTGTATTAATTATGGTAACGTAATTGCAAGTGTGTTAATTATCGACTTTTTGATTTCTTTTGTCTATTCCTTACAAAACCGTTCAGCGCAATCAAAGGTAATTTTATAATATTCACCAAAGTGTAGCTGAGCCTTTTTTAGACATATTATTTTAAAACTCTGTAGTTGGTTGATGCATGCTATTTACTTTTCCACTGAAAAAAACAAGATAGATATAAAAAAAGTAATAGAAAACTTAAGTCTATTAGTACTGAAGCTTGAATGTTCTAACACTCACGGAGTGACGTCAACTACCATTTCAACGAATCAAATTAAACTGTGCTGTAAGAGAATATTAGCTGATGTAATTTAACACCTGTCGTACGTAGCGTTTCTAATAGAAAATTCCAATGTTGACAACATATATTTCCAGCTTCTTTTTTTTCTAACTTGATAACGTTATTAATGGAAATGTTACAGCTGCTGTGATCTTGTTTACTCTTACTCAGTTAAACTGCTGCCATTCATTAGGCCTAAGCGGGATGACTACTACACAATGTGGGATTGTTGGCGTGATGTTATCACTGCGTGCATTAGATATGCTGTTTAAATAATTTGCTTTAATAAATTTTGCATTAGTAGCTAAGGGTGGTTTTCTACACGTTCCATTAACTGTAATAAAGCTTAACATGAACTAAACGTGGTTATAACACTCAGTCACAGCATGTTTGAAACATTTAATGTTATTTAGTTAAAATACATCTACAAGTTGAAGAAACGCAGAGAAAAAATTGGTATTTGTTTTTGTTCCAAAACGCTAAACGTATATTATCAGCCACGAAGAGGGGTGACCCTGTGGCAGAGTTCTGAATTGCAGAGCTAGGAGGCCAGGTTCGAATCCCGACAATACCACAAACTATTTATCGCACTTTAAGCTGCGAGCACGTTATAAAAATGATAGTCAGTTCCTTAGTATGGGTGTTAGATTGCTGCTGGCTCACATAAATACAAAATAGAAATACAAGTAACTCCTGAAGCGTATAAGACTATGGGTATCTTCTATGAAGATGTGGAATCGAATGGATCAAAATATAACATTATTTATAACCATGTTCACTTGTATTTGAAATACCACTAAATTATTTTTAATATATCATTCAACACATTTGATAAACAGTGACTAAGTTAATTGAAAAATGAAGATTTGTAGGTTGTACAAACACTTTGTGATTCTAATTTTAACTTTTATAGCATGGTAAATTGATAATTGTACTGTGTTTTACATTACGATTACCACTTCAGATGCTAGACTTGTTTCGTTATATTTTATTCACATCAAGTAAGAAAAACGGTAATGAATCGTATAACTTATGGTAACGCAATAGGAGGAGCTGTAAGATAGTAGGTAAAACAATGTTAGTTTTAAATGTGGTACAATCAACTGTTCAATATTTATCAATACGACAGAATGCTGTAACCAAAGGATGTCAAAAAGGTGAATGTGTGTTTCATTGTAGTTGGATACGAGGTAGGTATTGTAACCTCGTTCGGTAACATATCACATGTGAATGGGATAATAGTCCAGTCGCGGGTTGTTAACAACCCTGACTGTTCAACCAGGCACAATGTGACATGTATTGAATGTGGTTACAATGCTCGACTGTTAATCTAGTCGCAACAGGAATGCATCTCTTGACTGTTTATTCGTTTCCTATGGACTTACAACGCTAAAATCCGGGGTTCGATTCTCCGAGATTAACACAACAGATAGCCCTGTGTGACTTTGCTCTAAAGCAAACAAACAAAACTGTTAACCCAATCGCAACAGAGCGTGTGTTAAACATAGTTAGAATAATCGACTGTTAACCAAGTCGTAGCATGATTACAACTCTTGATTGTTAACTCCTTCGCTGAGGCAACCATGTTTATGTCCTGTGTGAAAATTGTTTGTGTTAATTTAGTTATAATGTTGCGGATTTTGCTAGATAGTCACATAGCGGATATTAAATGAATGAACAGTAGAATCCTTTGTTTTGTAATGTCATATTATTTCATATTTTAGTAGAAGTGCGAGATTTTGCGGGATATTCATAGGCCTAAACTTCTCAGTTACACAATTTTTCATCTTGATATATGCTCCTTTAGTGCACACTTTACGTATATTTAGTACTACAAAATTATTTAGGGTAAATATTGGGACTTATCCGACATTCACAGCTTGTACAAGTGAATGTATAAACGGTCCCTTCTTTCAAGTTTATCATAACTAAACGGCAATATGTAGCTCCAGATCTAAAGCAGTGGATACCGAGAAGCTTCATGACTAATCCCAAAACTTCTGTGAATACACTTTCACCTGCTGAAGATATGTGGTAGTCACATGAACTTTATCATGTGGTCTATACATCATATTCACATGAACTTTATCATGTGATCTATAGAAATATTCACATGAGCTTTATAATGTGGTCTATACATAATGTTTACACGAACTTTATCATGTGGTCTATACATCATATTCAAATGAACTTTATCATGTGGTCTATACATCATATTCATATGAGCTTTATCATGTGGTCTATACATCATATTCACATGAGCTTTATCATGTGATCTATACATCATATTCACATGAGCTTTATCATGTGATCTATACATCATATTCACATGAACTTTATCATGTGGCCTATACATAATATTTACACGAACTTTATCATGTGGTCTATACATCATATTCACATGAGCTTTATCATGTGGTCTATACATCATATTCACATGAACTTTATCATGTGGTCTATACATCATATTCACATGAACTTTATCATGTGGTCTATACATAATATTTACACGAACTTTATCATGTGGTCTATACATAACATTCACATGAACTTTATCATGTGGACTATACATCATATTCACATGAACTTTATCATGTGATCTATAGAAATATTCACATGAGCTTTATAATGTGGTCTATACATCATATTCACATGAACTTTATCATGTGGTCTATACATCATATTCACATGAACTTTATCATGTGGTCTATACATAATATTCACATGAACTTTATCATGTGGTCTATACAACATATTCACGTGAACTATGTCATGTGGTCTATACAACCTATTTACACGAACTTTATCATGTGGTCTATACATCATATTCACGTGAGCTTTATCATGTGGTCTATACATAATATTTACACGAACTTTATCATGTGGTCTATACATCATATTCACGTGAGCTTTATCATGTGGTCTATACATAATATTTACACGAACTTTATCATGTGGTCTATACATAATATTTACACGAACTTCATCATGTGGTCTATACATCATATAACCACTAGAAAACTTGTGGATTTCCCTGAGGTACATTATATATGAAGAGATATCTAGGGAATGAATGTTACCGTATGTCGTACAATCTACATCACATACATTATACCCTAGGCCTAACAGCAGAAAACAGCGAACGAGTTAACCCAACCAAGACATGGTTACGATATTCGACTGTTACACCAGTCATATGGCATGATAATTAATGTAGCTTCAACACTCGACTGTTAATGCATTCTTTTTACATGTTATTCACCGTAGTCACTCATTTGATTCTACTATTTTTTTTTAAAGAAGGTAATTCTAACAACAATCTTACGGCTGCTCCCACTACGCAGGTCGTACGTTATTTCCTACAATAACCTGTTTTCGTATTTTACGCGAACAGAAAAGACTGGTTATATGCAATGAAACTCTAGTATCTAAAGAAGTAATCGTAACTTTAAGAAAGTACAAATATCAATTTACCATGCTATACAAGTTAAAATTAAAGTGACAATATTTTTACTATAAATCACAAATGCATATTTTTGGGCTAACCTAATTATTGGCAATGAAATGTGTTAAATAGCCTGTTACTAATAACTTACCTAAGTATCGTATTATACTGATTACAAAGTCATCAATCATAAATAATGTTATATCTTAGATCCCATATCTTCCTGGAATTACACAAAACTTTCTATTCTTAATAGAATAGTTATTAATTAATTCATTGCTTAAAATGCGTTTACGACCCCGAACCTTTAACACGATAAAATGTATAGAACTTTGAAATTAGAACAAATACATAATTTGTTCTTCGTTTTTCTATTATTGAAACATGTTGTGAACGAATAATAAATATGTGTTATAAATATGCTTAATAAATGTGGAACTTAACAACGGTTAATGGAACGTGAAGAAACCTGCTTTGTTACTTTAATTTGATATTTATTATTGAACGTTATATGACTTAAACAATATATCACGGCCACATCGTGATGATATCACGCTGACGATCCCATGAAGCGTAGCAAACATCTCACTTAGGCTTAACGCATAGCAACACCAAGTAAACCACTGTAATAACAACCATAATGCAAAAATCCAATAAAGCTTTGGATTTTTTACCAAATATAAAATAAATTGAATATAAATGCATTTTTCGCAAAACTAGACGAGACGTGCGTGGAGTGTTGTGACTTATGATGAATACAAAAACGCCTAAAAGTGCCAGTAAACTCAAGTAAATATTCCCCATTTAAATGTAAAATTGCCGGATTTTATTCCAGTAGGAAACTCGATCTGAAAGGTTGTACTAAATATGAACGTTGGTTAATAACTACAGCTCGCTTTACACTAAAAATAAAAAAAGGGTAAATTACAATAAGTCTTATTTCGATCAACTCATGCTGAACTGGGTGTGGCCTAGTTGTTAATGTGCCTGAACGTGGACCGGAGGATCTTTAATTTTCATTTTGTTGCCACAAAAAAATCAAGTTCCAGTTTGGGGGTTCTTGGTGCTCTATGAGAGTGACGGTCAAATCTCACTATTTGATTATAGTAGCCCAAGAACTGCCGATGGGGGCTGTTGCTTAGCTGCCTTCCATCTATTATCTATCAGTTTAAAATTAGGAACGGCTATGCGCAAATAATTCTAGTGTAGCTTTTGTCGCGAATATCCGAAACAAATAAACCAAATCAACCCACCGCTATATATATATATATATATCAAGAAGAACTGACGGCAGAATTGCTGAATTCGTAGGACGAATAGAATAGAATAGCATATTCAGTTTCGTTTACTGAAATGAGTTTAGAAAAATTATTTTCTCATGTACTGAAGCGTTTGGAAAGCTAAAATTTGGAAAGGAATACACACAATTATATATGTTCCTCATCTTAGCATGTGCTTACCGATATCATGGTGCAAAATAAAATCTAACTGTGCAATTATTTATTTCAGGAATAAAAGTTTTCAAAGTTAAGAACTTTAAGTAAACATAGTATCCACTAAGAATTGATTAGATTCTGCTCTATGATCCAACAAACTTTATATATATTACATTACGCTGTTGTTATCATTTTACGTCGAATCTTCCCGATAAAAAAGACCAGAATTAATAAAATTCCTAGGATTATTTCAATTCGAGAAGAACCATAGACTAATGAAACAACATTCTGAAGATGCTAATATAGATAACTCAGTAAAAAGCATATTGTTTTAATTTAAATACTTTTCTTACGTGACCAATTGTCGTCTTCCGAATAATTATTTGATGATTTCTTATTTACTCAACTAGGATTCGAACCCAAAATGTTTTTTTTTTATATAGCCCCTAGAACTTACTAGCCAGACACATTTTAACAACTCATAACTATCACAACTACAAAGTTCAGACTGTATCAAACACTATGGAATATTTTGCACTTTAAATGAAACTAAAACAATAGTTTTAGAATCTAGGCTTAACTTTTAGGCCGAATTCTTAAAAAATACTTGGCTTTAGACCTTTTACAATAACAAAATTTCGTTAAATTTATTTGCGTCTATTAGTTTTTTGTAATAGTATGACTGTTTTGAGAAACAACCAGTTAACATTTTCTTAAAACTGTTAAAAAATAGAATGTAGTTCATCTTGCTCGCTTCAACGGGCCTTATTTAACTGTATTCTGAAGGTAAAGGTAGAAACGCCCCCTTAGTGTTGATAAAGTGACTTTTTAGTTTGTAAATTATATAATGCTCTTTCATTTGCTTTTGCGAGTATCACGATCATTAGGTTGTTATCGCGTGATTCTACGGATGAACTTGCTTGTTTGCTGATGTTACTTAAATTGAACATCATTTATGTATTTTTTAAGCGTAACAATGGTTTTATATTTAACTTCAGACTGTGTCTATTTCTATTTCAGAACATTTCTCAAATTGTTATTCGTAATTCAATAAATCGAACATTTCCGTCATGTTTCCTTAAGATACATGCGCATAGCTTCAGTAAGCATTCAATAACAAGAACGTAAAATTCATGCAATGAAGTTTTATTTTTATAGATAGTACAGTTACCTACGCTATTTCAATAGTGAATAGCCAGGCATCTTTAATATCGTTGAAAGCTCAGCTCATTTTCAAATAGGTTTTTCGATGCTTCTGTTAGTATGGCTAAACACCAGAATAATTTATTGGCTTGTTGAATAAAGCAAACGATAATATTTTACAATTCTTTCCTTAAGCTCCTTCAAGATTACAAGGTAACAGAACATGTCAATAATGCTGTTGAAATGTATGTATTGCTTACATATTCACATTTTATTTTCGTACACACTAACTTGGCAACGTGACAACGTTTTAAAACTGTTGAGTTGCCGTACATAATTACGTGCATATACTATGATTTATCTGAGTCAAAGCATGTCTGGGGTTACATTATTTATATAACCCTAGAGATTCATCTACATATGAAAAAAATCTATATGGTACATTCCAGTATTATGTAAATATAAACAAAATAGTTTATAGAATGCTAAATTGATTATATTTACCTCTAGAGGTCAGATTAAAGAAATATTTTTCGTAAATCAGATTTGCTTCAGACAGACAGACAGTGACATAAAATATGGAAATTAAGTGGTATTAGAGCCATTTTCGGCACGAACGTGGCTGAAAAACATAAAAGCTAAATAGTATGAAAATGAATGTTTGATTCAACAACAGGCAATAAATAAGGAAACTATCAAATGTTGAAATCAAATGTGATCGGAACAGACTAGACCCAACAATCTGAAAACTAAGAAACATTTAAACCAATTTCGCTTCAGATTCTAACCCAGGAATATAAAACTAAGCAGTATTCAAATAAATATATGTACAGATATTGTTCCAATAATACAGAAACTTATGTATATTTAAATCCCCTTTTCATTAAGAATTTACAGATTTGAAGAATAATTTTATTGTTAGAAACGTGTCATTTATTGGTGTAACTATTTGTTTAACGTTTATTGTTAGAAACGTGTCATTTATTGGTGTAACTATTTGTTTAACGTTTATTGTTAGAAACGTGTCATTTATTGGTGTAACTATTTGTTTAACGTTTATTGTTAGAAACGTGTCATTTATTGGTGTAACTATTTGTTTAACGTTCTTTAATAAATCTTATTGGCATTTAATCTTGTTCTGTTATATAAAACTTGAAATTAGAGATTAGCTGATATACGCGCTCAAGTATCGATTTTGTTGTCCAATAGCGGATATAATACAAACTTTACAGAGTTTATTTAACTTAACTGTCAAGTTCGGTTAAATACTAAATGAAGATTATTTTACTTTTGTTAATTCTGTATCAATTTAGGTGCACAGAAAACAATTACATCTTAACCAGGAAAGTTGTTCAGAACGTTTCAAAACCAAATTATGTTTGCATAACAAATCTAGTTTTGAAGAAAAAAAGGTTTTATCTCCCTTATAACAATAATGTTTGTCAGTGTGCAGGATATTGTGAGGATCACTGTCCAGAAGAGATGATGTTTGTAGTAGCTTCAATGAAGGGATAGGCTTGATGTGGTGATTAAGAACGATGGAAATCCCATTGAAAACTTTCTTGGATAGTCTTTGATACATCCTGTATCACATCCAAACTTTCTTGAATAAAGCGTATTATTCTCAGTATACATTTGGTAGTATTTAGTTCCTTCGGGACAAATAGTGCTTCATAATTTCTTTAATATTAATCTATTTCAATATCTTTATTTTATATCGAGATTTTAAAATATTTCGAAACTAGGCTTAATATTTAAAAACTATTCTAGTATGATAGTTAGTGAATAACAATAGCAAATAAAACTGTTAACTTAAAATATTAACTAAATAATATTTACCAGCTAATTAAGAAAGAAAACTTGCTTCCTTGCTCTAAAATTGATCAACTGATTTTAAGGCACTTTCTTATTCCATTGTAATCTGTAATCTGTCAGCGCAGGATCAAGAAGAGAAAGTTATTTTTACCTTCAAGTTATTATAGATGGCAATTGACTGTCAGAGACTGCAAAACTAGCCATCAGTTTCTTCAATTAGTTTCTTTAGAGGACATGTGCTACCCCAGGATGCAGTTTTCCCCGTAGAGTTACTCTATACTACGGGGATGCTACTTATACAGGGAAGAAACAATCAGACAAACCAATTGTAAGGCTCGTTATATAATACGTCTGAGGCACTTGTTAATACCGCGTGTGCTACTATACTAACTACAAATATCTCTTGATGGAGATGAACTGTACGGTCATTGAAACTTCGAAATAAGTCTCTTTTTTTGTCGTTTACTACTAGCTTATGCCACATTAGAATACTTCACCTACAACTGATGTATTTAATTATACTTTTGAATCTAATCGAATTTATAAGAAATGTTTAATCTTGTCATAGTGGGCTTATTTCAAATGCTCTCTATTTATATTAAGTTATGCTAGTTCTTGAATTTTAATATTGAGTTATCATTTATTTAGAACATATGCAAGTGACATTATTTTTTACGTAAACGGACGGATGATTAAAAAAATCAGTGGAAATAGTTTTCTAATATTTATTCTTCATAATTAAACTTTTGTTTTTCATTTTTATGTATAGTTATGTTTGAAAAGTTTCCATTTGTACTAATTACCAGAGAGAACTAATAGAAAGTAGACCTAATACGTGACTTTTGAGCCAAGTCAGGGCATTCGATTATGGAATTTTGGGAGTAAGATAACAAGTATCAATGAAAACAATAACAATACCAAGCATTCTCAACAAAAAAGCTACGTCCAATCTACTAACAATATCAAGAATTCTCAACAATAAAGCTGCATTAATCAACGCACCAGTAACCAATAATACCAA
>NW_013666454.1:344994-354799 GCF_000517525.1 Limulus polyphemus
TATTCTCGACAAGAAAGCTACGTTAATCAACGCATAAGTAACTAACAATACCAAGATTTCTCGACAAGAAAGTTACATTAATCAACAAACAAGTGCGTTCTCAACAAGAGAACTATATTAATCAACGCATAAGTAACTAACAATACCAATATTCTCGACAAGAAAGCTACGTTAATCAACGCATAAGTAACTAACAATACCAAGATTCTCGACAAGAAAGCTATGTTAATCAACACATAAGTAACTAACAACACCAAGATTCTCGACAAGAAAGATACGTTAATCAACGAACAAGTAATTAACAATATCAAGCATTCTCAACAAGAAAGCAACACTTAAGTAGCTAACAGTATGAAGAACTCCCAACAGGAAAGCTACGTTAAACAACGCACAAGTAACATGTTATAACTAAATCATTTTATGGTTCTTCATAAGTATTGAAATAGAAAGCTAAGTGATAAATTTATAGTAAATTTAGGCTTACGTTTTAGAGAAAGAACCAAGCACGTACAGTTGTATAGTCCCATTAAAAAGATGATAAAGAACAGTGTAAACAAATAGAGCAGTTGAAAATAGTGTCAAATATTTACATAAAGGGTTTCGTGATTAATCTTTGACTTTACATATTGGCGAAGAGATAAACTAACAACATTTATATTAAAATCAGAAAAGCTTTCAATAAAGAATAAATATGCTATAGAAATGGATAGAAAAATTGACTGTTTTAAAACTTTGTGAAAAAACATGTCAAAGATATTCAGATGTTAAAAGATTTGGTAGAGATTTCTACCTACTTGTGAATGGCCTCTTGTCCCGCGAGTTATCGTCGTCAGTGCTGCCTTGCTGGCCTTCATCAGCAGTATCACCATCAGTGTTACCGGTTTCACTCGGAGAGGATGGGGGTCCACCGTTCCGAAAACCTCTTAGGCTGGATGAGGACAGAGGAGAGGCCACGGGTCGTGACTCCGAATCAGAGACAGGTGCCGATGGTGGTATCGTTAGATTTGTAGCGTACTCGTTGATTGCTTGAAAGTCCGAGGAAGAGGAGCCGGAAGAAGCGAGCTGGGTCAGTGATCCCGTCCGGAAGGCCTCTGCTGTCGAGACTAAAGGTGGAGGGGGAGGTGGAAAAACAGAAGAAGGTAGTCCGTAGGAGAAAGCAGACGAGGTGATCATATGTCGAAATGTCGTAGAAGGGCAGGCAGATTCCATGTTTTCGAGGGACATAAGAATTTTTTTGCCCTACTCGTAAAAATCAAGTAACGAAAAATTGGGTGTCATTAAAAAAAGTACATAGATTTTAAATAAAAATATTTCAAAAACTACAACTTTAAATTGATTCCACCTTTAAGTTTCTCGGTATAGCTTATTTTTCAGCGAAGTTGATGCGGAAATTGTTCAAGTTTAGTCTCTGCCTCTAACATCCACAATAGATAATACATCCGCTTCTAAAAGTCTACTGTTCCCTTCTCCTCCTCTTGTGTGACGCATCACGTTTTCTCCGCCTATTCACGCACTTTATTGCCACGCCTGCTAGCCAATCACTCTGACGAGTGTACTGCGTGAAGATTACCAGCGGCTATTTGTTCCAATTGGGACAGTTGGTTCAAACGGCATGTGATTATAAATGTTTCTGTGACTTTGTAAGTTTAACTATTTGGAAAGCGATGTAAATATACGACTCCTCTACTAGTAATACCGTAATATTTAGAGACGTGACAGCTCCTCTACCTGTAATACCGTAATATTGTAGAGACGTGACAGCTCCTCTACCTGTAATACCGTAATATGTAGAGACGTGACAGCTCCTCTACCTGTAATACCGTAATATGTAGAGACGTGACAGATTTTTGTAAGCCTAACAACATTTCTTCGTTGAACACTATGCAGAGCTAATGTAATTTAATTCTGAAATAAGATCATATTATGAATTCTGATTGTATGAAACTATGAAATTATCTAAGCAAACAGAAAATAATGAGACAAAAATAAGGGGAACCGTAGTACTAGAATTCTAAAGGGTTTTATTTCATTATGTGAAATCGTGAAAAACGTAATGTTCTGATTAATAATACCTTGAAACTGCTCAGAAAACATGATCAACAATACTTCAGCATCTGTTTAGGGAAATTCAAACACGCCAGACTCTAATATCTTGTAAAATTGACAATACGAAAAGATGGTTTACAAGTAGCACTTCCTTTCTCATCCTAATATCTTGTAAAATTTACAATACGTAAAGATGCCTTACAGGTAGCTCTTCTTTTATCATCCTAATATTTCGTAAAATTTACAATACGTAAAGATTCCTTCAGGTAGCACTTCTTATCGCACCCTAATATCTTACAACACGTAAAGATGCCTTACAGATAGCATTTCGTTTCTCACCATAATATCTTACAACACATAAAAATGTCTTACAGGTAGCACTTTCTTTCTCACCCTAATATCTCACAACACATAAAGATGCCTTACAGGTAGCACTTCCTTTCTCACCTTAATATCTCACAACACATAAAGATGCCTTACAGGTAGCACTTCCTTTCTCACCCTAATATCTCACAACATAAAGATGCCTTATAGGTAGCACTTCCTTTCTCACCCTAATATCTCACAACACATAAAGATGCCTTACAGATAGCACTTCGTTTCTCTAACTTTACAGTGGTGCAAGTTTGAAAATTTTATAGTTGAAAACAACACGAACATTGTTTTAAAGTCATCATATACATTGAATATCATATCATTGATTATTTTCATTATTTGTATATATATATTATTTTCTTATTGGTATCTTTAATGTAATAAGAATCTGCAGTGAAGAAAAACAAATTGTTCTGTGTGAATTTTTCAAACCTATTTAAATCACCTTATGCGACTTCCAACAGTGTAAAATGTTACTAAGAGACTTATCACTTGTGTGTATCTTAACAAATAATATTTGATATTTTCAGCCTGAACGACGCCCTAAGCAACACATTGGCTAAATGCTGGATCAGAAATCCGAAGGCTCGTTCATAGCGCCCCCCAGTGGCACAACGGTATATCTGCGGACTTACAACGCTAGAATCCGGGTTTCGATACCCGTGTTGGGCAGAGCACAGATAGCCCATTGTGTAGCTTTGTGCTAAATTAAAAACAAACAAACAAATCGTTCATAGTCATCACTAATTTAGAAGAGCTGATCAATGACATATCGTCAATTCGAATCCTGGGCCTTGCAATTCGCAGACGATATTGCTTATCGGATGCCTAGTTTCAATAAAATAATTTCATAATGAAGACATTTTAGTAAATTGATAAACGATATCAGTGACAATTCCGAAAAAGTGAGGCGATCCAAGTTTTGCAATATGATATCTCTGTTTGAGTCAAAATCTGTTAGTGAACCAATCAGTTCGGTTAGATAATGTTAAGGGTCGGCATGGCCAGGAAGTTAGGGCCCTTGACTCGCTATCTGAGGGTCGCGGGTTCGAATCTCCGTCCCACCAAACATGCTTGCCCTTTCAGCCGTGGGGGGCTTATAATGTAACGATCAGTCGCACTATTCGTTGGTAAAAGAGTAGCCCAAGAGCTGGCGGTGGGTGGTGATGACTAGCTGCCTCCTCTCTAGTCGTATTCTGCTAAATTAGGAACGGCTAGCGCAGATAGCCCTCGTGTAGCTTTGCGCGAAATTACAAAAACAAACAAAATAAACAGATAATGTCAAAACGCGGGTTCTTTTATACTTTTTTATTGTTTTAGTAGTAACAGTTTTAAGTTCCAACACCCAAACTAAACTACTATTAAGCTTCAGTTGACACAATGGTGTATCGGTTATAAGTAGATTATTTTGCTCTATTTAGTCAGATTTTAAATGAAGGGTGACACTTTGTCAGATAAACAAATCTGTTTCAGATATTTATACCAATACCAGAGAGTAACGCTGAGTACTTCTCTGTAGCTAGACAGTTCAATCCGCTTTTTTTAAATTGCTCCGATTCAACTTGTGTTGTTGGCACATTAGCGGAACCCTGTCGGTTAAGTGTTACCGCTAGTTTAGGTAAATTAAATTGTCACATAATTATACATTAAAGAAGGAAAATGTATCAGTTTAATAATAATAAATTAACAGTTATGTTGCATCAATGCAAATAAAACTTCTTGTTCAAATACATAGAATAATGTTGTATAAGTATAACGTACAGCTTTTTGTTCAGATAAGTGGAATGTTGTATCAGCTATGGAAATAAAACTTCTTGTTCAAATACATAGAATAATGTTGTATAAGTGTAACGTACAACTTTTTGTTCGGATAAGTGGAATGTTGTATCAGCTATGGAAATAAAACTTCTTGTTCAAATACATAGAATAATGTTGTATAAGTGTAACGTACAACTTTTTGTTCAGATAAGTGGAATGTTGTATCAGCTATGGAAAGAAAACTTCTTGTACAGATAAGAATATGCCAATGCTATGTTATCTAGTATTTTTTCGTATATTAGAATTAATGGATTTGGTTTACGTAAATTTGAGGTTGTGTTACATAATTCATTTAAGAACGTCGATATCTGCTTAGTTTTCGTGGACGTTTTGAATATTTCTCATAAACGAAAACAGATACTATTTCACTTGAAGGTCACATCTCCGGACTTAAAGTATAGCTTTATTTATCCAGATAGATCATAAATAATTATTCAGATAGCTCATAAATAACTGTCCAGATAGCTTATAAATAATTGTCCAGACAGCTCATAAATAATTATACAGATAGCTCATAAATAATTGTCTAGATAACCTATAGATAATTATACAGTTAGCTTATAAATAATTATACAGATAGCTTATAAATAATTATACAGTTAGCTTATAAATAATTATACAGATAGCTTATAAATAATTATACAGATAGCTTATAAATAATTGTCCAGATAGCTTATAAATAATTATACAGAGAGCTTATAAATAATTGTCCAGATAGCTTATAAATAATTATACAGATAGCTTATAAATAATTGTCCAGTTAGCTTATAAATAATTGTCCAGTTAGCTTATAAATAATTATACAGATAGCTTATAAATAATTGTCCAGATAGCTTATAAAGAATTATACAGATAGCTTATAAATAATTATACAGATAGCTTATAAATGATTATACAGAGAGCTTATAAATAATTATACAGTTAGCTTATAAATAATTATACAGATAGCTTATAAATAATTATACAGATAGCTTATAAATAATTATACAGATAGCTCATAGATAATTATACAGATAGCTTATAAATAATTGTAGTTAGCTTATAAATAATTATACAGTTAGCTTATAAATACTTATACAGATAGCTTATAAATAATTATACAGTTAGCTTATAAATACTTATACAGATAGCTCATAGATAATTATACAGATAGCTTATAAATAATTGTCCAGATAGCTTATAAATAATTATACAGATAGCTTATAAATAATTGTCCAGATAGCTTATAAATAATTGTCCAGATAGCTCATAGATAATTATACAGATAGCTCATAGATAATTATACAGATAGCTTATAAATAATTAATTTCAAGATTTGTGTATTTTAAAATATCAAGGCCTACACACCAACAATGAAATCTTTTCCTCTGTTTTTGGCCGTTTTGAATATGGTGCAATACCACGAGACCTTAAGTTTTACTACATTTAGAATTTTCATATAAAGTTGAAACGGGACATGAAATTATCAGTGAGTGTAATTACTTATGAGCTATCTGTATAATTATTTATAAGCTATCTGGACAATTATTTATAAGCTATCTGTATAATTATCTATGAGCTATCTGTATAATTATCTATGAGCTATCTGTATAAGTATTTATAAGCTATCTGTATAATTATTTATAAGCTATGTGGACATTCAGATTAATTAGGTCAATGCTTACAACAGTTAGATTTCGTTATTGTTGTATAGGGTCTAACACCACTTAGTGTAATATTCTTATGATGATTTGATTTTAAATACACATATTTATTGACTACAACACAAGTAAGATAAACCGTTTGAAATAAAAGCCAACTCAACATAATCCCTAAAGCCTGTTTCCATAATAGCAGGTAAAAGAATACAAAAATTACTATTTATATAAATGTTTTAATACTTGTACAATATTATAAATATACATAGGAAACTGTGTGTTCAAGAAAGGTAGTTTTATTTAAAGAAACTTATATACTACTTTTAAAACTAATAGAATGTAAAATTATAATTAATCTCCACACTTCCCACAAAAAATAATGGGGAAAAATTTAACAAGCTCTTGCAAATTACACCTAAAATCTATTCCAAGATGTGAAAACACATGTTGGTTTAGTGCATTTAACACGATGTGAAAACACATGTTGGTTTAGTGCATTTAACACGTGCTCCCATATGGAAAGGCAATATCTTCGTTTTTTTTCTTTGCGCTTGATTACTTGCATATTTTATTTCTTAGTCACCTCTTCAGTATATAGCTTCTGTATAACTATGTGACAATGATCCCTGCTGGTGGCATTCATAGACTGTTGCCCGAAGTATAGACTATAAAAGCTTATTCTGATGTGTCCAAATCCAAGTGGTCATGTTGTGCACACACCATAAAACAATTGGATTGTATACTAGAAAATTGGGAAAACTTAACGCTGTCTGCACAACATGGCCGTTATGAGTCCACTATACTACCCTTGGATTCAAAGTGGACTTTTGAACAGAAACTGGAACAATAAGCAGTGACCGAACAGTAAATAAGGAACCGATTTCACTAGTCCGGCATAAGGTCGAAGAACTGTTCTTCAGCCCCGCGGTTGGCAATACAGCAATGTACTGCTCGTTTTCATGTTGGTCGAGACCGCTAGGCTAGGTAGCGTAGCGACTGGGCGCCAATATTTCCAGAAACGAATGAAAGTTTCGTGTTGCGGTAAGTACAAATGATAGACGGGTTCTGGTCTGGCGACTTTGAGGTAAACGGGATATTCAGTAAAACGTCGTTAAATATGACCGTTTATGTGGTGGTTAGTTATAATGTAGGTAGGCATCATTATAAGTAGGCGAATAGATCTTAATGCGCTACTTGTGTTTAATGCTCGGAATTATATTGACATAGTGTTGTAGTTAGATGTACATTTTCCGTGTACTCACACCAGAATTATTTCTTGACGCAGGTTAGTATCTGATATATACTGCCAGGACTAGCTTTGGACAAGTGATCTGAGAGTTCATGAATTATACAACAATGTGTGATGGTCTAAATGTCATATAAAACTCTGGGAGTCTCTTTAGAAATACGACGTCGATGAGCTTAATGTAATACATGAATATCCGACTGGCCGGATGATGTAGAGAGATTACCAGCGTTAGAGGAAAACAAACCTAAACATGGTATATTTATATTACGCATGATTCTCTATCAGACTCTATCTAACCCTAACCACTTTCCAGAGGAAAACAAACCTAAACATGGTATCTTTTTGTTACACATGATTCTCTATCAGACTCTATCTAACCCTAACCACTTTCCAGAGGAAAACAAACCTAAACATGGTATCTTTTTGTTACACATGATTCTCTATCAGACTCTATCTAACCCTAACCACTTTCAATTTGTGAGATTTAATATTCTGTGAGGTGCAACTAGGATACAGAGTTATACAATGGATTATCTGTGCTGTGCCTGTCGCGGGTATCGAAACCCGGCTTTTAGCGTTATAAGCTGTTAAACTTATAGCTGAGCCATCGGGAGGCCACTGTTAATGTATAAAGGGTTTTCGTAAGAGTTTACCTTTTTTCAGTTCTGGAGATTTGGCTGAAGAATAGTAGTTTTAAATATTTCAAGTGGTTGAAAAAGCAGGAAATGTTGAACATAACATATCTTGTGCTGTGTTAAGCCTTTACACAATATCAGAGCAGAAGAGCATTTTTTTTCCAGAGTTATTCAACTTTTGCGTGGTATGAGAAAATCTACGTGTAAAGTAAAGAATTTTTATTATTTACAAGTAACTTTGCAAATTTTGAAAAACAAAACGGATAACTTTAATTTAATGCATTTATTTATATCTGGTCGAAATTAACTGATGTATCATTTCGTACATCACGTGTAATAGTTAAACGAACCGCCTAAACGTCACATTAGTACCGCCTATATAATGTGTAAAGTTTAGTATATTCTAATCCCTTATACTGATAGCACACGACGAGAGACATTCGGCATGTAATGCTGTTTGAATACAAGAAGGGAAAAAACGCTTCTGTAGCCACAAAGAATATCAAAGAAGTTTATGGAAATGTTTTGAACGTTCGTAAGTGTCAACGATGGTTCAGCAAATTTCGTTCAGATGACTTTAGCCTTATAAAATTGTAATGTCACAGATCGACATGTTGGAATTGATATTAATGCCCTGAAGACGCTTATTAAGTCTAACCCAAGGTAACACACTTGAGAAATTGCATGTCTTTCATGAAACAGTACGTAAACATCTAAGGAATATGGGAAAACTCCATAAAGAAGGTGTTTGGGTGCCTCATGAACTCTCCGATAATATCATCGTTTCTAACGTGAACATTGCTTCGTCTCTTCTGGCACGTAATGCGCGTGAACCATTTTTGGACAGAATTGTCATCTGTGGGCAAAAATGGATTCTCTATGCGAATATTAAACGCTAAAAACAATGGCTCAGTTCTAGACAAAAACCACTTCCGACCCCAAAACCTGGACTCCATCCGCAGAAAGTGATGCTTTGCATTTGGTGGAACATCAAAGGAGTAATTCATTTCGAACTCCTCAGTTCACAGTGAACTGTCAATGCAGAGATCTATAGTCAGCAACTGGAACGTTTAAGTCAAGCCCTTCATCAGAAACGCTCTTCAATCGGAAAGGTGTTCTTCTTCTCTATGACAATGCACGCCCACATGTGGCACGTTTGACGCAACACAAGATTATGGAGTTGGGTTGGAAAGTTCTCCCCCACCCACCATATTCTTCAGATATGGCACCATCAGATTACTATCTTTTTCGTTCGCTGTTACACCATCTTAATGCGAAAACGTATGCAAATGTGGAGCGTTTTAAAGAGGACATCGACATGTTTTTTGCTTCAAAGCCAAGAGATTTCTTTAATCATGGCATTAACAACATGATTGTAAGATGGAAAAGCATCATCGATAAGAATGGAGACTATTTCATTTAATAAGTAGTCCGGGTTTTTCATCTCAAAAAGTGACAATAATTTCTTAACGACCTAATACATTGTAACTCATAGGACTATTGTTGCAAAGGTACTTAAAAAACATGTATTCTAATTTTCAAGTTTTTGAATAATTCCTCTGCATGAACATAAATGTTCCAGCTTTAACTTAAAAGAAGCTTTAAGCACCATAACGCTTTGCTACCAAAACTACAGCACCATAACGCTTTGCTACCAAAACTACAGCACCATAACGCTTTGTTACCAAAACTACAGCTCCATAACGCTTTGCTACCAAAAGTACAGCACCATAACGGTTTGCTACCAAACGTACAGCACCATAACGCTTTGCTACCAAAACTACAGCCCATAACGCTTTGCTACCAGAACTACAGCACCATAACTCTTTGCTACCAAAACTACAGCACCATAACGCTTTTCTACCAGAACTACAGCACCATACCGCTTTGCTACCAAAACTACAGCTCCATAACGCTTTGCTACCAGAACTACAGCACCATAACGCTTTGCTACCAAAACTACAGCTCCATAACGCTTTGCTACCAGAACTACAGCACCATAACGCTTTGCTACCAAAACTACAGCTCCATAACGCTTTGCTACC
>NW_013666454.1:355355-360838 GCF_000517525.1 Limulus polyphemus
GTAAAATGTAGTTATATCATGACTTGTGTATTTCATAATGTATACAATCTTATGTACGACGCTCACATGTTTTCAGCGTATTAATTAATTCATTAAGCATGTGTTACGTATTGTTGCCAATAATAGTATGTATGTATGTATGGGTCTATGTGTGTGTGTGTGTTTGCCTCTCTCTTTACATATATCAAGATATTTACACACATATATATGTGTTTGTGTGTGTCTACAAATGTTTTTACCGTTTTGAGTAGCTAAAATTCTGATTAATTTACATATCATGTAATGTTACAGGATCTAAACAAGTTTTGTCATTTATTAACAATGTGTTTATATCCTGTTATTGACTGATATACTGGGGGTTAACATATCATATAATGTTACAGGATCTAAACAAGTTTTGTCATTTATTAACAATGTGTCTATATCCTGCTATTGACTGATATACTGGGGGTTAACATGTGTAATGTTCCAGGATCTAAACAAGTTTTGTCATTTATTAACAATGTGTCTATATCTTGCTGTTGACTAATATACTGGGGGTTAATCGTACGTGACAAGGACCATATACCAGGTATCATGTTAACCCTTGGGACCAACTCTTCTATTGCCGATTGTGCTTGATAGGACAACCATGACCACACACTTTTACACAACATGGATATTCCTGTCGAAACAAGTTTCTAAGAAGGATAACGAGGCCTGATATGAACCACACTTACTGACAAACTTCCTAAAAAACCCTCTACTATACCTTAATGGTTGGCTTATAAGACAAAGTTTAAACAGGTATAAGGCACAAAAATCCATTGTAGCTGTATTGGGTGATGTGACAGGTATGTGGTCGAATGGGATTGACACGACATGATTCATTTTAATTGTCTTTCAAAATGACTGTTGATTTCGATGTGCGATAGGTAATTTGTTATATTTTTGGTTTGTGGGCCTTACTTAGTTTACTTCAAGTTCTTGTTATTAGGGCCAGAATATATGCACAGCTTCATTGCAGTGTTTGTTTTTTTTTCGAGTCGAGTGGTTCTCTTTCGTTACAATTACTTTCATTTTGGGTATTAGGGTTGACTTTGAATGTGATCTTTTGGAATTTATTGCTGTCCTATGCGCTCAACTGTGTGGGTTTTTAATTTTAAAGTTATCATTGAAGAAGACTGCTGCTCAGCTGGGTGAGTTTTTAAGTTATCATGGTAACATTGAAGAAGACTGCTGCTCAGCTGGGTGAGTTTTTAAGTTATCATGGTAACATTGAAGAAGACTGCTCTCTTCAAAAATGTCATGTCTTTCGACTCTGTATTGTTTAACTATCTCATTATTCAAAACTCTTCTATAGAAATAACTGTGATATTATTATAGAGCCATAAGTATATTCTGGCATTACTGCACTCTCTAGTAATTGTGAATTCGCAGTGAACCAAATATATACGTGCGAAACACGTCGTATAATTTATGCTATGACTTGCTTCTGCATTAGCATATGCAAGTCGTTTTTTTTAAATACAGTCAACCCTCAATACGTATCATTCAATAGGCAGTTCTGCTATTCTACAGAAGCCAAATCTCACGCTCTTCTAGCATAATGGTAGTCATATGTCATGTTTGATCATGCACTTCTGAGATTTCATTCTACGCTCAGCTATTTCGATCTGTTTTATAAAAGAATATTCTCAATTTCCAGACAGTTCTTTCTGCTTTTATCTTTCTTAAACTTGTGCTAAACACGTTTTGTTAAATGATTATATAACTTACTAGATATGTAGGCAGAATTCCACTGTGATGTACGTTACAGACGTATAGAACTGTAAAGCAAATAAAATACTTGAACTCGCTGACAAACTCGTTCTCTGCATTTTATCATGCACCATGTACCCTTATATATTCCACATAATAACGTGTTTTAGGGAGAAGGAAAACTATCGGACTTGTGACAGGCTTTTACGTAATCTAGTCAAACTTCTTTAGGGCTGGTCTCAATTCATTTTGATAATGGAGTGAGTTAGCCACACACGCACTTGGGTTCAACTCGCGACATTACAAAGACAATCAATGTCGACAATTACTGGACGTGGCAGCCCGAAAATCCCTCATCCCCACCCCACCCCCCTCCCCCAACACTCGCGCAAGAACGCGTTTCTACAGTCTTCATCTTCGTACAATCCCGTTCTACGGTAAACTCGGTGAGGCTGTCGATCTATTTTCTACAGTCTCGCGAGCTTGCTGTAGGAGTGAAAAGCCCACCAAATCGGTTGGATTGAATAAGTGAGACTCCACGGGCTTTGCGCTTGGCGGTGGCGGTAGATTAACTAGTTCTTGATTAAATGGTGATTTGCTGCTGAGATTTATGTGCTTCTGTGGCAAATACCGCGTATCGACGCCACCAAGCCGAGCATCGAACGATTTAGTCGGCTGAAGCTCTTCAAGAGCTAAGGACGTAATATCAGTATCAGTGACGATATTGAAATAAAAGTGTTCGGGATTTCTTATGTTTACAAATGAATCCATACAAAACTATATTATTTAATCTTTAAATTACCCAGTTGTTTTTATACAGTTGAACATCGATGGGATCCACGTATTGCTTCGTATTTTGAGTAATCCTATTTTTCTTCCGTCATAAAACTCGGTGTAAAGGATTGACCAAAATCCTGGGTGGAACCATCCATTTCTATGTAGAATACACAAGAAACGACAGTAAAACTCGGTGTAAAGGATTGACCAAAATCCTGGGTAGAACCATCCATTTCTATGTAGAATACACAAGAAACGACAGTAGTAATTAGTGGGATTAGTTACGATATTGACGGGATTTTTGTGCAACTTTTTTGTTTTGTGTGTATGTGTGTGACACGTATCTTGTTAGGGATCCTGTATTTGTTTGTTTGTTTGTTTGAACTTAAGCACAAAGCTACACAATGGGCTATCTGTGCTCTGCCCACCACGGGTATCGAAATCCGGTTTCTAGCGTTGTAAGTCCGCAGACATACCGCTGTGCTACTGGGGGGCGATCTTGTAAGAAACAAAGTCGTGGATCTACAGTCAATGTTTTGTTTAAATAGTTTCTTCTAAGATTAAAGTCGCTCTTTTATCACTTGTCAAATTTATGTTACTTATTAATTACGTTCAAATAATAGTTTGAAAATGGCAGATTGAAACTATAACATTTAAAGATAAGTAAACAAATTTTCTGATTGGAAGATCTTGCTTCTTCTGTAAACAAAAGCTGGAAACTACATGATTTTATTTTCATTAATGAATATAAGTACGGATTGTGTTGTTTTCTATAATTTCCTACGATTGGTCGAACACGTTTACTGGAAGCTGTGAATCTGTTTAATATTATAAATTAACAACTAATAGGTTATAAGCTTGAGAGCTTATAGCTCTAAAATTCGTGACTCGATCCCTGCAGACAGATGGTCTATTGGACAGCTTTGCGCTTAACAACAAACTCTCGAACGTGAGCACCGGAACAGTTGCAATTCTTATGATATTTATTGTAAATACTGGATCTTAACAATCATATACACATCCCTGCAGAAACGAGCTCACCTCCTCTCTCCTCTGGCTCAGCGGTAAACTTGAGGGCTTGTAGCACTATAAAACTTGTGGCTCGATAGCTGCGGCGGGCAAAATGCAGATAGCCCATTGTGTAGTCTTTATGTTTGAAAACAAACGGACTAACAGAGAAATTAGCTGTTTATCTAGAATTATTTGTATATTCATACTAACTTGGTACGCTTGCACTTAGTTCGCATTCTTTAAATATATTTGTGTTTAGTTGTTATGAGTCATTCATACTAACTTGGTACGCTTCACTTAGTTCGCATTCTTTAAATATATTTGTATTTAGTTGTTATGAGTCATTCATACTAACTTGGTACGCTTGCACTTAGTTCGCATTCTTTAAATATATTTGTATTTAGTTGTTATGAGTCATTCATACTAACTTGGTACGCTAGCACTTAGTTCGCATGGATTCACATTTAACTGTTGGCAGTTAAGCCTTTAAGAATAATTTTACAACTACATTTTGTTTTTCTAAGATGATATGCATGTTACTTAATGTGAAACGTTGGGTTTCTGGTGGCTGATTGTTCAATGGAAAATTCAAATTTATATATCGTTTGGTTTAAAGATTTAAAATATTAAGAAATTAATTTTAGATATTACTGGAGATAACTTTTATTAAAAAGAGAATTAACTGTAGTTACTAAATCTTAACATCAAACCTGAGCTGCTTGTTTTCAATCTTTCCAGAAGAACGTGACTCAAGTTACTGTGGTCTTATCGAGTATTGGGGAGTGAGGGAAGTTTGTTTGTTTGTTATGAATTTCGCGCAAAGCTACACCAGGGCTATCTGCGCTAGCCATCCCTATTTTAGCAGTGTAAGACTAGAGGGAAGGCAGCTAGTCATCGCCAACTCTTGGGCTACTCTTTTACCAACAAATAGTGGGATTGACCGTCAAATTATAACGCCCTCACAGCTGGAAGAGCAAGTGTCTTTGGTGCGACGGGGATTCGAACCCGCGACCCGCAAATTTCGAGTCCAGCGCCCTAACCACAAGGCCATGCCGGGTTAAAGAGTGAAGGGGGTTAGACCTTCATTTTTGAGCGATTTTGCATAATTTAGTATATTATTTTATTGCCTTAAATAAATTTTGCATTCATTATTACGGTTTTTCAAGTTTTTTATCATTTCTTATCAGTTCATCATTAGACATTTCTGTGTTCAACTAACCCTTTGTTTAACTTTGCGCAAAGTTGTAAAATATACAAATAATTTCAATAAAAACATGTAGGAAAGCACAAGATTCTGTTTAAAGATATTAGAGAGAATAACACGAAGTATAACGAAACCGGTACCGTCCTTTCTATTGAAATAACAGTGGAGGGATAATAGTTTCCACCTGAAGTATAACGAAACTATTGAAATAACAGTGGAGGGATAATAGTTTCCACCCGCCTTTTCTTGAAGTGAAGAAAAATCACTAACGCCTTTCCCGTCTTTGTTTTCAAGAGACAGTGGAAAAATGGAAACAAAAAGCAAAATCAAAGGACAAATTCTGAAGTTTTTTGCATTACTACTTATATACATATGAATGTTTGTAAAAGTTGTTGAAAGCTTATTGGTAGCAGTTTATTTTGTTTATATCAAACTTCGTTTTCCTTCGAACACATCGATTGCTAATGTTTTAGTGCTGTTTTTCAAATTAAAACATAAACAGTAAAACAATGTGTACGGGTACCGAATGATAACGACAATTTTGTATGCTCATACAGGTAATGTTTCTTTTCAACATTGGGTAAGGAAATATCAGTACTTAGATTCGAATCACTATTTTTATCTGACTAGTGTGTAAAGTTACACTTGCTATGCTTAAGGAGATGGATAGGTTTGTTTTTGTATGCTCATACAGGTAATGTTTCTTTTCAACATTAAGTAAGGAAATATCAGTACTTAGATTCGAATCACT